>NC_056745.1:126475420-126670420 GCF_019279795.1 Protopterus annectens | reverse complement strand
CCTTAGTGCTGGCCTGCACTTCAGAGAAGTAGATGCCAAACAAGAGCGGTCCCAGGACTGAACCCTGAGATACTCCGCTTGTCACTTGTCTGGAACTGGATTTTGAGTCGGCTACTTTTACAGTGTGGGTTCTGTCAGTAAGCCAGTTGGCAACCCATCGAGTGATGTAGGGATTAATGCCCAGCTTAGTAAGTTTATCTATGATTCCAGAGTGGGGGATGGTGTCGAAGGCCTTGGCGAGGTCCAGATAGGCTGTGTGGATGGACCGCCTTACCCTCATCCATGGCTCTGGATACTGATTCGAAGAAGTCAATCAGGATGAGGAGACAAGATCGGCCCTTTACAAAACCAAACTGGGTGGGGTCCAGTGTTTGAAGGCTGCCAATGTCTTTGTTTATAAGTTCCATGATAATGCGTTCCATGGCTTTGCAGATCAGGCTTGTCAGACTGATGGGACAATAGTTCCAGGGATCCAAGGTGGATCCCCCCTTGTGGAGTGGGATAACTGTAGCTGTGTGCCACTCATTGGGCACGAAGACTGAGGTGAGGCTATGATTAAACGTGACCCTTAGGTGAGGTGCCATTTCATTTGGTAGTTCATGTAGTACACAGCCCAGGATGTCGTCTGGTCCCAAGGATGCTGTATTCTTAGCTTTGGAGAGTGCGTTTTTTATCTGTGTGGCCGTGATTACCAGAATTTGGCAATCTTTTGGTATTGAGCTGGACCCTTTAGGGGGTGAGAGGGGGGTGAAGTTGGCACTGAATCGATCTGCCAGGATATTGGCAATATCAGTAAAAACCAAGAAACTCATACCAGTGAAGTAATAAAGCCACAGGGTATTCCAATGCAGTTTAAAGGAAACAGTTTATTGCCACAAACTAGAAAAATAAAGACATAAATGTATTCAGCACTTTACTAGGTAATTTCCAGTCCACACACACTCCAACCTATATTTTAGAATATTACACTTTGGATGCAATATTTATGCTGCTATTTTAATATTTATGTTACAATTTTAAATATTATGGTTTTAAATTAATTATTGGATAATTGGTTTATGATGTCATCATTTCACATTATTTATTGAGTTGGCTTGATGTATGCCCACATCTGATGAAGTAAGTGAAACGAAAACGAAGTGCTGAATATATTTATGTCTTTATTTTTCTAGTTTATGGCAATAAACTGTTTCCTTTAAACTATGTTGGAATACCCCGTGGCTTTATTGCTTCGCTGGTACTAGTTTCTTGGTTTTTACTGGAGCTGTTTTTCACTCGGTTTGCCTGCATTTGGATATACTGGCAATATCCTTGGGATCAATATATTTAATGCCATTCTGTTGTAGCTCAGAACAGGTCTGAGCATTGCCATTTAGATTCATGACATAACTATAGAATGCCTTGGGGTTGTCCTTGGAATCTTTGGCAATTTTATTTTCATAACTAGCTTTGGAGGATTTCATGAGGGATCTCAGCTTCTTACAGAGGCTGGTAAGGGATAGCAATTTTACATGTGTTTACCAGGGTTAACAGACTGATCACAACTGACCATTTGCAGGTACTGCCCAGGAGAAATAATTCACAAAGTTGTAAAAAGTGGAACAGCAGTAAGCTGTACATTTCAAAACCAGGACAGAGAGTAACAGTGTAATAAAAACTATACAGTAGAGATTTTAGTTATTTTATATTTGTTGACTAGGAAAGTCAGGCTGGGCACAAAGGCCCCTTTTCAGTTGAGGCCTGGGGAGAAAAGACTCAGTATATGCAATATAAACAAAATCTTAAGTTATATAATATCAACGTCAGTCAGAATATAATTAAGATAAATTTTACAATGTCAAAATAGATAAGATAGTAACTATACATACAGTAGTAAGGCTTCTTATATTAATTAAACTGTACAGATATAGTTAAATAATTATGCAGTAGGGAATGTGTCACAATACAGGGTACTGAGTTATTTATATGGGATAGAACTCGTCACTGCTCTAAAAGGCTGATTTAGTTATGAGATATAAATTAAATACGTGGTAAAGGAGTTAAGAGAGGCATAGGCTGAAGGAGGGGTGGGTGAAGACAGAGTGATAGTTGGTAAAATAGTAGAGGGGAGCAGAGGTATAGTAGAAGAGGAGGAAGAAGCAAAGATGTCATACTTATCCTGGAGATGTACAGCTACAGAACCAGGATGTTGAGACATATTTTCTTAGCTGTGTTTTGAATGCCTCTTGGATTTCAGGAAGCTTGAGAGCATGTGGTAGGGCATTCCAGAGGGTAGCTACAGAGTTATGAGTATAATGGGGCTTCTGATGCATTTTGGACTTTAGTGAGGGAGAGGAGGAGTTTGTCTTTACACCAAAGAGCTTTGGTAGGTTGTTGTGTTGATACATGCCTTTTTGTGCTGGATACTTACCAGAGGAGTATATTAGATTATGAGCTAGAAGTAGCTGACTATAGTGGGGGTGATGTAGGAGTTCAGTACAATTTAGTTGCTTAAGGGCAGAACAGTGATGGGTACTAAAGGAGAGATCTGCAGCAAAGCGAGCTATTTTATTGTACCATTGTTGTGTGGGCATTTGTAGGTTAGTAAAGAGTGGGAAGACATACAGTAGGGTAGGTAGGAGGTAGGGTTGGATATGGTTTTGCTTATTCTTTCTGTTATGTAGGATTTTGTTCTACACAAGAGGCCAAGCTTTAGGTGTTTTTTTAAAAAACAGTTTGGGGAAGTGCAAGTCAAATTTCAAGTCATCATCAATTGTGACTCCTACTAGTTTGGTGTTAAGGACCTGTTCAATCAGGGTGTTATGTAATGAAGTGATTCTGATAAGAGTTTTGCTTTGGGAGAATGTTTTTAGGTGAAAAGTAGTTTGTTTGTTTGTTTGTTTTTCTTTTTTTTTGGGGGGGGGGGTTAAGTAGCAGTTGTGAAGTGTCTAGCCAGGATTCTATGGGTGTAAAGGATTTTTGAGTAATTTCTTCAAGTCTTTGTAGGTTAGAGGCTGTGCAGATGAGTCATCTGCATATTGTACAAGAGTGGCGTGCCTGGAAGCAGTGTGTAGAGCATTTCTAAATATGTTAAACAGAATGGGTCCAAGGTATGGAGCCTTGTGGTACTCCTACAGTAATGGGTAGAAATAATGAATATCAATGTTCCTTGGTGACCATCTGGCCTGAACACTCTATCTAAACTTGTAAACTATAAGAATCAATGAGAAAAAGTTAGAAAAGACAAAGAAGTGAGAACTGAAAGGCAGTATACAAAGGAACTGGAAGACATTTCTATGGCTCCTAAGTATATAAAACAATGTCCATTAGGTTTAGAATTTTTGCATGAAAGTGTCCGCATAGGCATTTTAATATTCCAAGCAGACTTCAGAGAATGTTCCTTCAGTTAGCAAATGCTGGTGATGTGATGGGAAACAGAGGGGTAGCTGGAAATATGTTTTGGGGAGTGTAACAAGTTGGTAGACTTTATAAATTCCCTACATGACACTTTGTCAGAAATGTTATTAACTAAGGAAAATTCTTTTGAAATGGGATGGAAATCAAATTCTAAACAAATATCATAACTAAAGTATTGAATGTTGTAAAACAGATAAAATAATTGGAGTTGGGCTCTTCAGAAAAGGGAAGGAGCAAACTACACAGAAATGAATGAAAATTGTGAGAACTATACATACAGAATAATGTACAGGAAGAGTGAAATTTTAGGGAATGCAGAAGTTGAGCAATTTACATAAATGAGTTAATGATAACTGTTAAAAAAGAAGAGCACAGTTGTGTAAAATCTTACCATAACAGCAGATCTCCTTTTCTTCATAGTAAAAGAAACAGAGTGGGAAATGGAAGACTGACAGCAGCCCTCAACAAACTCTTAAAAAATGGTTCTAGCAAAACCTCTTTTGGCCCTAGAAACCATATCCCACTTATAACGCTTAGTAAAGGTATGCACTGAAGGCCAACTAGCAGCTTCAAGGATGGAACTGGTGTCCAACCCATTAAAGAAAGCCCTAATGGAATGAGCTGTAACAGAAATAGACAAAGATTTGCCATGAAAAGAAGAACAAAAAGAAATGGCCTTAGATATCCAGGAGGAGATGATTTGTTTAGAAACAGCCAAACCAAATGTCCTGGGATGAAAGGAAATAAAATGCTGGTCAGACTCACGAATGGTCTTAGTTTTATCCAAATAGTACATGAGCTGTCTGTGCAAATCCTAGTATGCAAGACCCTCTCACTAGTAGACTGAGGAAAAGGGAAAAAAAGAAGAGAGTTGTACTGACTGATTCAAGGGCAACTAATTTACAACCTTAGACATAAAAGAAGGATTAGTACAAACGGACACCCTGTCCCTGTGAAAAAACAAAAAAAGGAGGAATGGCCATAAGAGCCTGAAGCTCAGAAACCCTCTGAGCAGAAGTAAGAGCCAGCAACAGAACAATCTTCCTTAAAAGCAGACTGAGTTAATTGTTTCAAAACAAAATTAAGATCCCAAGGAGAAGGAATAGGTTTCCTTGGAGGCCTAATATACAGGACGTCGTTAAGAAATTGTTTGACTTCAAAACGAGAAGCCAAGGGATGATTCACAGGCAGACAAGCAGAAATGGCTGACGAATGGGCCTTCACAGAAGAATAGGCCAGGTCAGACTATCATGGTTATGAGCATGGCACCAGACAGAAAATATTTTCCATTTGGACATATAAGATTTTCTGGTTGAGGGTTTCTTTGCTTCCTGTAAAACCCTGAGCACATCCTCAGAAAAAAGGTGTCTGAAAGGGATCAAAACCCTATCACCCACAGTATCAGATGAAGAGTAAACAAATGAGGATAGATGAGAGACCCCTTGTCCTGTGTGAGGAGGTCCAACTGGTGAGGTAACTTGTGGTGATTGCCCCTGGCCAGATGGATTAATAGGGGGATCCAGTGCTGTCTTAGCCAAAAGGGAGTCACTAGCAAGATTTTAGGGGAGTCCAGCTGAATCTTCTGCTGGACTCTTAGAAGTAGAGGAGGAAGAAGGCGGGGCATAAAGAAACATCCCCTTCCACGGAAAAGAAAGGACACCCATCTTCCATGCCAATTGGCATGGCACTCTAGAAAAGAGGAGAGGGAGTTGCTTTTTAGGAGGGGAGGCAAAAAGAACTACCTGAGAAATACCCCACCAATGGACAATGTCCAGAAACACATCTCTGTGAAGCATCAATTCATGAGCCTGTGTTTTTATAACTGCTCAGAGTGTCTGCCACATCGATTGTGCTCAGAAGGAATGTAAACTGCCTAAAGAGTTAACTGATAACTGAGAGCCACATCCCAAGCCTGAAGAGCCATCCTGCAGAAGAGGAAAGATTTTGTGCCTCCCTGCTTATTGATATACCACATCACTGTAGTGTTGTCTGTGTACACTTTCAATTGGACTAGAGAGAACATGGGGTGAAAAGCTTGAAGGGCCAGACTTGGAGCTCTCATCTCTTTGATGTTGATATGGTCTGGCATCTGATGGGGAGGGCAGAGACCCCCAAAATTTCAGGTGACCACATGAAGCTCCCCACCCCATGTCAGAGGCACTGGTGAACAGATCTTGAGAAGGGACTGGAGGCTGAAAGGGCAGGCCAGGATTGAGAGCAAACTGTTGAATCCACCACTTAAATTCCCTCTTTAGACAAGGAAGGAGAGGTACACTGAAATCCAGTTGGTGGCAATGCTGCAGCCAAACCAACTTTAGGTACCACTGAAGCTTCCACATATACAGTCTGGAAAGAGGAGAATACTAAACTAGAAAAGGCCATGAATTCCATGGCCCAAAGAAACTCTGGCTGGAATAGGAGGCACAGGTAGAAGATACTGAAAGAAGGCTGTCAATGGCAAAACTTTTGGAGGTGGAAGAGAGGCCACCACTGACATTGTCTGAATCCTGCATTGCAGATACACATGATCCTGAGAGGAAGTCAGGATGGAATTTTGGAAGTTGATAGTAAACCCCAGACTTTGAAGAAGAGAAATGGTAAACTCCAGATCCTGTAAGTGGCAACTGGAAGAAGATGCCTGAAGCAACAGGTCATCTAGATAGGGAAAAATCTGAATGCCTTTGAGCCTGCAAAAAGCAATCACTTGAGCTAGGCATTTTGTGAATACCCTTGGGACAGCAGAGGGGCCAAAAGGCAAAGCAGAGAACTGAAAATGAAAGGAAGAAACACAGAAACAATAACATTTAATAAAAAGAGGGTGAATAGAGATATAAATGTAAGCATCCATCAGATACAAGGACGCCAGAAAATCCTGGGGTAGTAAAAGAGGAAACAAGGTTTCAAGAGTTAGCAACCAAAAAGAGGGGACCTTGAGAAAGGTGTTGAACAAGGAGAGATCCAGAGTAGATCTCTAAGCCCTCCTTTCAAGCAACCAGGAACATCCTGAAATAAAAATCATTTCCCAATTGCCAAGGAGCAACAGGTTAAATGGTTCCTTAGTTCACCCTAGGACCTCCAGGAAATGAGGAAGTTGCTCTAGAGGAGGTTTAGGAATCCCTGAAAAAGGAGGGAGATACTTCCATACTATGAAGTAAACCTGATGGATGACAGAAAGAAGCCAAAAGTCTGAAGTGATGAGAAGCCAATTTTGAAGACAAAGTTGATGGGACAAAGGAACCTGTTCTAAGAGAAGACGGCAAATTGTCAAAGAGGAGCAGACTTATCAAATAAAGGATGCTTCTGGGCTACAGCAGTCTAAGAAGCCTTAGCAGAAAAGGCTCAACTACCACCCTTCCAGGCCTGGTGGGGATATCTGCAGACAAAAGTAGATATAGAATGATAATTCCTCTGGAACTTAGGGACAGGAGAGACAACAAAATGTTTAAGGTCCTGCAAGGCTTTGGCTATGCCTTGAACAGATTTAAACAGGTCAGCAGCACCAGGCCCAAAAAGATGTTTACTATACAAAGGAACATCTAACAGCTTGGCTTTAATGTCCTCAGGCAAAGACTGGAGAAAAAGCCAAAAATAACACCTCATGACAGCCCCAAAAGCCATAGCCCTGGAAGAGGCAAGTAGCATCATAGCTACACTTTGTAGAATGACAAGCCACTTGAGAAGCAGAGCCTAAAATAGATAAGGAAGAATATCTGCCTTCAGAATCAGGGAAGTCAGAAATAACCTGACAAGCCTGAGCAATCAAGGCCAGAGCATACCTGGTGATGTGGGTCTGACAATTAATAGCATTAAAGGCCAAAGGAGAAGCAGTGTTAACCTTCTTACAAATCCTCTCCATTGCCCTACTATCCTTATCCTTATCAGAAGGCAAAAGTCTAGAAGAGGGCAAGATCTTAGAAGGTTTGTCAGAAGAGACTGACACTACAGTAGGATCATCAAAAGGACACAAATAAAAACTGACAATCCTCAGGAACCTTATAGAGGCTGTCAGGTTCCTTAGGAGTAGGAGATGAAGATCATGAGACTTGGAAGCAGCAATGAAAGCATCTAACAAGGCAGCGTACAGCAGGAACTGTCGATGGTTTAGGATTATCTACCTGTAGCAACTCATAATATCTTCTCTAAATATCAGACACCTGAGAAGAATCCCACTTAAATAATTCTATCATCGTAGCAACTGTATCCCCAAAGAACAATTCCTCAAAAGGAGATTCAGGGCTAACAGACTCCTCCTCATCTGAATCATAAGCCAAAAGCAGTGGCATTTCAGAAGAATACGACAAGGACTCCTCATTAGACATGGAATCTTCATCCAAGGAATCCCGTTCCCTAGGCCATTTAGAAGGGGTTGAGGTCCAAGGAAGAGAAGGCACTGAAACCCCTTGAGGAGGTTTCAGGGCCACTAAGGCAGAAAACAAGCCCTGAGTAAACTCTTGCCATTCCCTTTGAGGATCCTTAGGACAGACCAAAACATGCTTCTTATTTTGTCCTTTCTTGTAAGAGATGTCAGCCTTAACAAATACTGCAGGTTCTGACCCCTGGCGAGATTCAGTAAGAGTACCCAGAACCTACTCCCTGACCAATATTTGTGGTATTCCTCTAGGACCCTCAGAGATAATCAACTGCAGTTCCCCATCGACATCCAGAGCAGACACCTACAAATCATCAGAGGATGTGCAAAAAGACAGATCCATGCCGGCCTCCAACAGGGTTGCATCAGAGGAATCTGATGCAGATGCTGAACAGCCTACAGAGCTATTACCCACTTCTATATATATGTAGATAAGTTACTTTGTTTATTTGAATAGAAGAATACTTAATTAATTGATAGGGAACTGATTGTCTTACTGTTTTATTGGTTAATTACAGGCTGTGTCATGTGGTATTAAATGTATAAAATGTGATGTTTTAACACAGTTGATACACACTGAAGAAGGGTTTTATACCCAAACGCTCTGTGAGTTAATATATTTTAATCCTGAATGTGTCTGTATTTCTTTGGAGTTTGTTTTTGTGCTCTGAAGTAGTCTCTCCTTAGATGATTAACCTTAGTGCTGGTCTTGTTTTGCTTTGTTATGGCTAGGTATTCCAACACAGCAAAAGGTGCCAGACAAACAAGCAATAATGGCATTCAGACTGGCAGCAAAGAAGTTCTGGGTAACTGCGTCTATACATCACTTTTATGCCCTACGTCCTGTGCAGGGAGCATATGTGTGACTTACAGCGCATACAAGATCATAAGGCTTTGGTATACTGGCCGAACGTCAGGCTGCCCTTGATGGGAGATCCCTATAGTAAAGAATACTGCAACAGTGATACAAAAGGACATACATATGGATCTTCTTTTTCTTTCGGCTTTTCCCAGTTAGAGGTTGCCACAGCAGTTCACAAGTTCACTCATGATTGGCAGTAGAGTTTTTACGGTGTTGAGTTGCCAGCCCAGCGCCCAACCTTCCACAGAAGGCACACACATGCACGCACTCAAGCCTAGGGCCAATTTAGAGTGTCCAATCCACCTACAGCATGTCTTTGGGATGTGGGAGGAAACTGGAGCACCTGGAGGAAACCCACGCGACCACAGGGGGACATGCAGACTCCACACAGAAGGCACCCCAGCAAGGACATGCATATGTATAATAAATGAAAACAAGAAGTTATATACTCACCATAACGTTCGATGTATGTAGTCCATCTTGCCTCACATTCTTACCCATGGGTTTGGAGCGAATATCGGCTCTGACTCGGCCTATTTTACTAGCTCAAAAGTCTCTGATTGGCTGGGCTAAGAGGGTATCCCATGGTACACTGCTTCGCATCCCCAGATCTAATTTGCTGCTAACAACCCAGTTACTGCATACATAGCACACATCCATACAAACAAATTTATTCAAAGGGACTCTGCAGGATAAAATCTAACTTCCAAATCCTCCAGGCAGGAGGAAGGTGGGAGGGTAAGTAAGAATGTGAGGCGAGATGGACTACATACATCGAACGTTATGGTGAGTACATAACTTCTTGATGTTATGTAGTCCTATCTCGCCTACATTCTTACCAATGGGACAGCGTCCCTAGCACCTACAACCTGGGTGGCTCATAGGAAAATACTCCTGAGAACTGTGGAGCTAAATGAAGATCTGCCCTTGGAAACCACGTCCAATTTGTAATGAGAGACAAAGGTGTGAGGAGAAGCCCAAGTGGCTGCAGCACATATATCATCCATCGACAATCTAGCTTGATAGGCTGTGGATGTTGAAACCGCTCTTGTGGAGTGGGCTTTAGGTGGAAAAGGCAAATTTTTACCTGCTCTCTGATAGATGAAGGAAATACAGCTAGTTATCCATCTAGAGAGTGTGACCTTGGATACCGGAGAACCAGACCGGTTTTCCAAAAAGGAGACAAAGGGTTGGTCAGATTTCCGGATATCTTTCGTCCGGTGGAGATAGAAGCGTAACTGTCTAGGTACATCCAACTGGTGAAATCTGAATTCTGCCTTGTTGGAAAAATTGGGGAAGAAAACTGGCAGCTCAATAGACTGATTTATATTAGACACAGAAGCCACTTTGGGAAGGAATGATGGGTTTGGTCTAAGAGAAACTCTATCTTTATGGAAGGTCAAATATGGGGGTTTGATGGAGAGGGCTTGAATTTCGGAGACCCGCCTCGCTGAAGTGATTGCTGTTAAAAATGCTGTTTTCCATGTTAGAAATTTTAACTTGCAGGTAGCTGCAGGCTCGAAAGGTGGAAGAGTGAGGGCTTGAAGAACAAAATTGAGGTCCCAGGGCATAACAGGTTGGGATACTGGGGGACGAAGCAATAGGGTACCTTTAAGGAATGCTTTACATAGTCTGTGTGCCATAAGGCTAGGCTCATTGGCCACGTGGAAGTTTGATATAGCCGCCAGCTGAACTTTGATGGTGGCTGATGCGGACCCCTGACAGAACAGTATAGACAAAAATACCAAAATGGAAACAATAGGAGTCGTGTAGGGATCAATGCCTCTAGAATGAGCCCAGATAGAGAACCTTTTCCATTTGCTAAAGTAGATTTTTCTAGTGGATGGTTTGTGAGAGGACGACAATATATGGAATACGTCCGGCGAAAAATTATGACATCTGACTAACGATGGAAGTGGAGTAGCCAGCCTGTCAGCCGGAGCGTCCTCAGAGAGGGGTGGAACTGTCCCGACATGTGCGTCAGTAGATCTGGAAGGGGTTCCAGAATCCAAAGAGTATCCACAATGTAAGGTTGAAGGAAGGGGAACCATACTTGACGAGGCCAGTGTGGGGAAATCAGAATCATCCTGCTTCCCAAGGATTGCACTTTCTGAATCACCCTTGAGAGAAGGGGAAATGGAGGGAAAGCATAACGCGGACCGGAGGGCCAATTGTGAGCTACAGCGTCCCTGGGTGATTCCCTCGGTGGGGGGATCAGCGAGAAGTAGTTGCTGCATTTCGCATTGAGAGGGCTGGCAAAAAGGTCGCAGCAAGGTTGACCCCATCTGCTGAAGATTCGCTCTGCAACCAGGCGATTCAGGGACCACTCATAGGGCATAAGAATCGCTCTGCTTAGCTTGTCCGCTATTACATGGGTCTTCCCCGGAATGTGCGTTGCCACCAGAAACCATTGGGAAGCTATTGCCCAATGTCACACGCGCATGGCCTCCCTGCATAGTGGGTAAGATCGGGTTCCTCCTTGCTTGTTGAGATACCACAGTACTGACATATTGTCTGAGAGTATCGCAATGGTCCCTAGAGGGAGAACTTCTTGAAGTGCCTGCAATGCAAGAAGCACTGCTCTCGTCTCCAGGACGTTTATGTGCAAATGTATCTCGTGCTCCTGCCACGTGCCTTGGACCGTCCTGCCAAGATAATGCCCCCCCCCACCCCATCTGGGAGGCGTCCGTGGTCACTGTGGCAACAGGGACAGGTGGAACAAAGGGTTTTCCTCCGTTCAAGTTGTTGGTGCACAGCCACCAACGGAGGTCCTGCTTGCATCTGTCTGTCATTAGGACTGGATGGGATAGCGGAAGTCTTTGGAGAGACCATTGGACAAAGAGAAGCCATTGAAGAAGTCTCATGTGTAATCTCGCTAGCGGAACCAACATGATAGTAGCCGCCATGGTCCCTAGGAGTTGAAGAATCAGTCTTGCCTTCACATGTCTCAGAGGCATCAGTGTGAGAATTTGTTGTTGCAACCGTGTGATTCTTTCTTGTGGTAAGAATGCTCGCATTTGAATGGTGTCCAACTCTGCTCCTATAAAGGTGACACGTTGTAAGGGCAATAAGGCAGATTTTTTCCAGTTTATCGTGATGCCTAACTGGTGACATAGACTAATAGTAGCGTCCCTGGTCTGAATTAGTTGATGCCTGGTGGGAGCGGTGAGGAGCCAGTCGTCCAGGTACAGAAACATCTGGAATCCTTGACGTCTCAAGTGAGCCATCACCACTGCCATACACTTGGTGAACACCCTGGGGGCTGTGGTGAGACCAAAGGGCAGGGCTGGAAACTGGAAGTGTCTGGCTCCCAGCCGGAAGCATAGATGACACCTGGATGCCTTGTCCATTTTGACATGGTAGTAAGCATCCTTCAGGTCGATGGAGCACATCCATACTTCCTCTCCCAACAATGGGAGAATAGATTGTAGAGTGACCATACGGAATTTGGACTTGTGTACATAATTGTTGAGTTGCCTGAGATCTAGTATGGGTCTCAGGTCCCCTGTTCTTTTCGGCACCAAAAAGAATCTTGAGTAAGTCCCTAATCTGATTTGGTCTAAGGGGACTGGTTGGATGGCTCCTTTTTCTAGCAGCTGAGACATCTCTGAGGCTGCTTGATCCCTTTGACTGGGAGGAACGTCCGGGATTTTTCTTATGGGAGGGGGTACTGAAGAGATGGAATGATGTAACCTCCGGAAATTATCCTTAATACCCATCGGTCCTGGGTGATGTTTTCCCAGGCTTCTGGATACAAGGAAATTCAACCCCTGACTGGCTCTAGATAAGCACAGTTGGACACACCCTCAGGAATGAGAGTATGGGGAGCCACGGAAGGAGTCGTGGTCTCCAGAATTGCGGTGGCCCCCTCTGCCTCTGGAGCGACATCTCCCTGAATAACCTCCCTCTCTCCTGCCTCGGGAGGGGGTTTCACCTTGTGCAGCAGGAAAAAACCTTTGTGATTTCTTGAACCACATCTTTCCCCCTCGCTGGGCCTTGGGATAAGGCCTAGATGGAAGGGAAAAATGGACCCCTACGGCAGACAGGGTCTTTCCTTCTTGCTCGCACCTGGTGAGGGTGTCTTTCACTTTGGTCCCAAACAAGGAGGAACCATCAAAAGGGGCATCAGTGAAGGAAGACTTGAAGGCCTCCGCGAAGTGACACAGGCGCAGCCAGGCTTGCCTTCTAAGGGCTACCCCTGAGCTGGCCTCCCTACTCGCTCCCTCGGCCGCATATGAAATGAGTCGCATGGACGAATTTGCAATAGAGTTGAGGGTAGAAACCTGTGCGTTAACTGTCTGAACCACCGCTTCAGGTATGTTACCCACAAGAGTATCTCCCAACTCCTTAAGGAGATCTCTCTGGAGCCGAGTGAAATGAGATAAGTAATTCAGCGACCTTAAGGTGAAGGTGGCTGAAGACAAGGTACGCTTCCCGTACCGGTCCATAGTCCTAGACTCCTTGTTAGGAGGATGCACCGATGAGGAAGACTCTGCAACTTCCTTCTGGGTGGCTGCCGCCACCACCATGGCATCTACCAGGACTCCCTTTGACAGAAATTCTTTTCCCTGAGGGGCGGAGAGAAATTTGTTGGGGCGCCTAGGTACGGGCTCCACAGAATCAGGGTTTTCCCACACTCTTCGACAAATAAGGTCAAGAAGTTCAACGAAGGGTGGAGACACCCAGGAGGCAGAAGGTTGAGCGCCAAAAGCCTTAAGGAATACTGACTCCTCCTCGGAAGGGGTTTGGAAGGCCAGTCTCCTCTTTCTTTCATTATCTCCAGGATATCAGAGAAGGAAACATCATCAGAGGAAGACTTGGGGGATCCTTCCGAATTCCTCGAGGTCAGTATCGGAAGTGAGAGACTCGTCCTGGGAGTCTATGTGCTTCCTCTTGCACAATTTCTTTCTGGGAGGTTCCTCAGGCACAGGCTCTGTGGGACCTTCAGAAAGTGAGGGACTGCTCGTGGGGGTATCCTTAGGGCCTGGCGCTCTACTGTCCAAGGATAGGTGAGTGTCAGAAGCTCTCGCCGGAGTGGTAGGGGATGGAATGACCGACCCGAATGACGTAGCTGACAACCTGGCCAGCTCACTCCGCATGGCCTCAAAGGCGGGTTCCCCCAAGTCTGAGGACTAACCGGCCTCCAAGGCCAGGACCGGGACCGGGGACCCCCGAGCCGATGCACCGAGTGGGAGACTCAGAACCAAAAGATGTCCCGAAGTATCCCCTTCGGGCCCGACCGAGGAGACCCGAGTCTCGAACCCTGTGGACGGAACCGACATGGTCGGAGCTGAGGTCGGCACTGATAAACCCAAGGGGAGTATCGGAGCCGGTGCAAGTACATCACTTGGAGCGGAACATGCCGGCTCTGACAACAAGGATGTGCTCAGAGGAGGAATCATTGAAACAACCATAGGAATTGGCTCTGGAGCCAACTGGGTCAGAGCCGAAAACAACTTAGCCAACACCGACGACTGCAGGAGCCTCTGCACCACCCTATCCACATCCAAATCAGAAAGCCTGGAGGATTTGGAGGAGATGGATGGAGACTGAGATCTCTTATCTGGTGAACCATGCCTCACACTAGGCGACCGGCTCCGAATGGGTTCGAGAATGATCGGAGCGGACGCTGAATCACTTAACACAGATACCTCCTGCGGCCCCGAAGACAGTGGAGCCGAGGAAGCAGTACCCAATATAGTAATCTTCTCCGGAGGCTCGGAAGATGCAGATGGAGCTGGAGATCTTTTCTTGGACTTGGAGGTCTTAGATTTAGACTGAGAGCTGGAAGCCAAATCTATAGCCTCCTCAAAAGATGGTTTAAGCAGTCCCTTTAAAATTAATTTGTTTTTCCTCTCTTGGAGCACCCTAGGACTGAAGGCGTGGCAAAAGCTAAACGACTCCTGTAAATGGATGGCTCCAAGACAGTAGACACAGACAGAGTGTCCATCTGTGATGGACATTTTAAATCCGCACTTTGAACACTTTTTAAAGCCAGAAGGCTTATATTCTTTCTGATCTTTAGACATATCTAGAAAGGGTTAACAAACTTCCAAAATGGGCGGAAAAGCACACAGCATTCACTACAGTTAACAACTTCCAAACGGGCAGGAAGCCCACAACGTAGACTAGCAAACAGTACCACAGAGAAAGAGCGAAGCTCTAAACAAACAACTGGCAACAAGGACACAGAGAGAGAACCAACTTAAACGGTTCTAAGACAATACAATAAGAAACACACGAACAACTCAAATAAGGGAGGACTAGGTCCTCTAACTAAAATGAGCCTAGCCCGTGGGAACAGTTAGGGATACCACAAAAACACCAGAAAACACACAAAAACAGCGACAGCAGCAAAAATTAGCTATTAAAATAGCTTTTGAGTGTAAAGCAACCAATTTCTCAAGAGAAATAAGTCAAAAAGAGGTACTTAGCCACAGCCAAGCGAGACCACGTCCGAGCTCTACAAGCGGCAAACGAGATCTGGGGATGCAAAGCAGTGTACCATGGGATGCCCTCTTAGCCCAGCCAATCAGAGACTTTTGAGCTAGTAAAATAGGCCGAGTCGGAGCTGATATTCGGCTCCGAACCCATGGGTAAGAATGTAGGCACGATAGGACTACATAACATTGTAAGTTCCTTGTAGTTAATTGATGTAGCAACAGTTATGACAGAAATGTACATTTAACATGATTACATGTCAGGTTTACATAGGGTTACCACCTGTCCCACTTTGTGTGGGACAGTCCCTGTTTGGGCAGTTGTTTCCTGCAAAAAAATTGTAAAAATGGCAAATGTCCTGAGATTTTAGGACAAAATTATTTCCTACATTTTATGTAATAGTTGCATAAAACAGTTATTCTGTATCTAAAACTCCTAAATATTATAAGAAACAGAATAAGCAACTAAACTACTACAAGAATAAGCTTTAGTTAGGCAAAAAAGTGAAGTTCTGTACTTTGTACTGGCTGTGGGTATGTTTTGGCCTGCAAAATCTAACGTTTGTACCAAAAATGTCCCACTTTGGACATTTGAAAAGATGGCAACCATAAGTTTACATCATGGTGGAACTGCTGTGGGGTAATGAGAGAAAGGGTAGTGGAGCTAAGAAACATTTGTAATTAAGACAGAGTAAAGATAGAGATTGAGTGCCTTAGGTCATGTGACCTGCTGTGTGGCAAGAGCAGTTTGATTCGGTGCGCAGGAATTTAAGTTCAGCTCTAATGGTAGGGAAAGCCATGGGTGCTGGAAGCTGCTGAAGACTGTGGGGGTGGAAGGCTAAAGGGGCGCTTAGTAGTCTAGAAGGCAGCTTTTTTTAGCTCTTTACTACCATAACAGAAACATATCCGTAACACAAGATATATGTAGTGTAAATATGAGTTACATTTGGCATGACTGCATAGAAATTTTAGACATGTACAAATGAAACTAATGTTGCCCCTGCATAATATATTCAAATGTTAGAGAAAAAAACTGTAGTAGTGCTGTAATACACTTACTGTTGCCACTCAGAGAGTAACCACCACAGAAGAGTGGTGGGAAAATGTTAAAAACTTAATTCAGACTGATAAATACTTCAATCAGACTTTAGAAAAAAAAGTCTAAGTTAAGTGTTTAACAGCTTCCCACTGCTCTTCTGTGGTGATCGGTAGTAAGGCACTTAATAAAAGCTGGACTACAAGCAATTATCTTTTAAAAATAAAACATTATTTTTTTGCTTTGTCCAGAATTCTTAAGCAAAACTTGAGAGGTATGCAGAGGATTACAGTCAGTCACTAACGCCAGATTGTGATGATGTGAGGTAGTGCCAGCTGTGCCAGGAGGAGTAGGGCAGTGCATGTGTAACATATGCCAGCATAGCTAGTTGGAGTTTTGTAAAGAATTATATGTCACTTGAATATCAAACTGATTTGTACAGATGCTTGTGTTAAAAATTTATTAACAGTGGGTCCTGCTGGACAGAAAAGAAATATACAGTTATGTCAGGCTGTATTGTTGTAACTGATGGAATGTATATAATATAACAGAGGATACTGGAAGGGGTTAAGCTCAGCCCAGCTAACCTTAAGAAAAATAGCATGAAACCGATGGACTTGGTTTAGGCCATAAAGATTTTATTTCACAGGTCTGAATGCTGCCAGAGAATGGCTTATTGGTTTCTGCAGGAAGGGTGGAAGTGCTGTAATTGTTTTACAGTTTCCAGATGCTGTAATAACCCTTAGCTAAAGATCTATGCATGTATTGTGACACATCAGTGCCAGATCATGGCTCAGTTTCTAGTTAGGGGTTAGTGTGGGAACCATATAGTCAGGTGACCACATGTGATGTCATTCTGTAGCCAGCACTGAAATTGTATTTGAATAATAGTGAGAGATGTAGGGAGTGCACTCTGTTTTTGGACCTGACAAGAGACACTCATCCACTTCATATTGCCTTGCTTTAGTAAGTAACTAGGGAACAGTAATTCTTCAGTCAGTTAGAAAAATATAGTGAGATTTAGAAAAATATAGTGATATTAGCTGAATGTTGTTTTTTCTTCTGTATCTGTCTGAGTCTTTCCATTTGTAGTTTTTATATTTCCTATGATGAAACCTTAGTGTTTATTGTAAATAGATTTTCAGTATTTTCATGTTTTTGTATTATTTATTATTAAATATATCTAAACTTTTCATTGTGGCTGATCTTTTAGAGAATATTTAACCTTTGAGAGTACTTGCATTTACTGATTGGCACTGTGACTTCATGTTCCTGAAAGTGCTTGGTTAAGCACTACCATTTGTATAAGTATTAATTTTAATAGGTGTAATTGGGTACCCTGGTAAGAGCCTTAAAGTAGCCAGCTTTGGGTATCCTGGTGGCAGTAGATCTACCTTATAGTCTGAGTGGAGGTGGCAGAGTGGGTAAGCTGTGCCAGCCTTTCCCAGGTGTGTGTGTGTGTGTGTGTGTGTGTGTGTGTGTGTGTGTGTGTGTGTGTGTGTGTGTGCGCGTGTGTGTGTGTGCGTGTGTGTGTGTGCGTGTGTGTGTGTGTGTTGTGTATGTGTGTGTGAAAATCAAATCTCAAACACAGTGTGTGTGACAGCTACTTTGAACAGGGACACAGAGAGCAATGATTTCACATAGTGGGTAGTGGAGGACTTGGTTTGGAACACCTGGCTAAGGACTCAGCTCTATAGTGGTCAGTGGGGGGTCTTATTTGGGGCCTGGAGAGAAAGCCCCACCCCAGGACTGGAGTGTGCATTCTCTGTGTACTCTTAAGGGAAATTGTACTTGGTGCAGAGGGTTGCATCTGAAAATACTGTGTGTCTATTTTTCTCACCATGAACGTTCCCCACCAGAATCAGTGGTAAGGACTGAGGGTCCTTGATCACTGCCCCAGAGGAGGGACGTCACATATCGGTGAGCAGCAGTGTGGATATTAATTGAACTTCTGTGGCCTGTAAGCATTTGTCACTAAAGGTGTGTGTACTCTCAGCAGCCACAAGGTAAGCATACAGAGTTTAATTTTTTCACAACAGTTTTATTTATTTTTTTTTTAGTTTAATTTAGTCAGGGAAAGCAGTCAAAGATGTCAGCAGAGGATCATGGCAAACTGACATTGAACCAGTTGGCTAAGGTGTGCAAATACAAAGGACTGATGCATGCCAACCCGACTAAAGAAGAAATTATTTCAGCCTTCGTCATAGCTGCAGCACAGACCAGCAGCCAAGAAGACAACCTGTCTGGGTGATGGGGATGTGTGGCCCTCAGAAACAAGACAGTTTACCTTTTCCTCAGAGGACTTAAAAAACTGTCTGGAGTTAAAGAGGCTTGAACTAGAGGAAAAACATATGGAATTAGAACTGACACAAAGACTGTGGCATTTGGAGCCGAGGAAAATGAGAAACAGCATCAACATGGACATGCTGACTCTTCAACAGGAACATGGAGGTAACGGGGAAGGGAATAACCGAACCCCAGAAGGAACAAAGGTCAGTTAATTTCTTCCACAGTATACAGAAGGTGATAATTTTGATAGTTTTATCCATATATTTGAAAGAGTATGCTGACAATATGATGCTGACCAAGGGCTCATGGTACAGTTCCTGCCCCCTTACTCCATGGTAAAGCTGTAACTGGTGTTTCTAACTTGTCTGATACTGATTGTTTAAATTATGACAAGGTTAAACAATGTTTACTGGAATGTTTTAAGTTAGCACCTGAAGCTTACAGAAAAATGTTCACGAGCATAGACGTAGGGCAGATGAAAGTGTATGTGATTATATTGCTGAGCTAGCCACTTATTTTCATAAGTGGGTGAGTGGGTGTCAGATCACCATTTTTGAAAGGCTGACAGACCTTTTGGTGAGGGAACAAGTCCTTAGCACTTTGCCTGAGGACATAAGAATCTGATTGGCAGACTGGCAGTATAACTCTGCAAATGAGCTGGGGAGAAAAGGGGATCTCTACTTGGCAAGCAGAGCACCACTGCACAAGAAGAGGATACCTAGTGCTACACATGGACATAAGGGAGCCCATGGTGGGCAGCCTAAACCACACCAACAGAGTCCTCCAGTAAAAGAGGAAGCCACTAGTTCAGGTACACAGCCAGGATCGTGGTTTAGATGTTTTCACTGTAACCAGAGGGGCCATGTAGCATACAAATGTCCACTGAAGCAAGGTGGGGAACAAAAGGTGAGGGAGCCAGCAAGTGGGAATGACAGCATGCCAGTGGTAAGCTGTCTGGAGACAACAGGGGTACCAGACTATCACTAGAGTTTGTATCCTATCTTGGTGGATGGAAAACAGGCCACTGGCAAGACAGACACAGCCTCTGACATAACCATTACGAAGCCTGTTGTAGTTAAAGAGGAGCAGTACTTGCTTGGGCAGTCCACTCCAGTCAGAGCTTTAGGAGGGACCCCATTCCAAATACCTTTGGCCAGGGTTCACCTTCACTGGGAGGATGGAAAAGAAAGCAAGCAAGTAGGTATGTTTGAGGATATCCCTGCAGATGTCTTGATAAGGAATGACTTTAATAATGCAGTACCTTGTGTGCATGCAGTTACACACAGTCAAGCTTGGAAACAGGCATGTGGGTCTGGTAGCCTGAGGAAGACCCAGACAGACCCTGTACTTGAAGCCAGGGCTGATGAGGTGGCTATTTCAGGGAGGGAGCTACCCTGTAGCAATGAGCCTGAAGGTAAGCCACAGCTGCTAACAGGTACTGATGTACCCTTGGACAAGGTGACTGTAAGGGCAAAGGGGAGTGGTAGTACCCAGGCTGACAGGGAGGCACCACTGTGGCAATCTGAAAGCACATTGGGCAGGTATTGAAAGTGGGGGGGGCTCTCCCCCTGTCCTACGGTTTTGCCACTTATGTGGAAAGTGGACTGTAGTTCCTTTAGGTGGGAGTGGGGGTAGGATTCCCATATTCTAGGAGCAAAGATAGAGAAAAAGTGGTTGGTGCAGTGTAGCCTTAGTTTCTTGGAATGAAGACAATGTGAGGTAGCAAACTGGAGGTTAGATGTGAAATAAGGGCAAGAGGTAGATGGAGGGGAGTAAAGATTTGGCTGTGGTACAAGCTGCTGTCATGTGAGTAGTGTTCATACATAGAAGATGGAAAATTAGAGGGAAAGAATCGTGATACTGGGAATATGAAGAATGAATGCTCATTCATTTTATGATCTTAGGCAATATTGGAAGCTGGAAGTGAGCAGCTCAGACAGTGCTTGTCAGAGAGATAGAATAGTTGTGTAAAATCTTACCATAACCATAGGTGTCCTTCCATGTTACAGTATTCATAACATGAGGGATTCCCTGCCTGGGTGACCCGAATGCCTGGTCAGTACACCAAAGACTTTTACTATTGCAAGGTACATGTGATATTGCACATAGGATAGTAGCCGTGCAGACATCACTTTAATGGCCTACATCATAACATCCTCAGAAATGAATGTCCCAGTCAGAACACCAGCCCAAGGATAGGACATGAAAGAAAATATCATCCTAAGAAAAACATGAACCATGGGGGAAGGAGGGTGGGATAGAATACAGCAACATGGAAGAGAAGGACATCTATGGATATGGTAAGATTTACCACAACTACTCTATGTCCTTCTGTTCCCATGTTGCAGTATTCACAACATGAGGGAGAGTAACAAAGCTTATGGAAGGGGAAAAGGTGGTTACAGCAGAAGAAGTCTCCATGAAACCATGCAAGACAGCCCTGGCAAAGCCTGCTCTGAATCTGGAGATAGTGTCCAGCTTGTAATGTTTGGTGAAGGTGTGGACAGAAGACCATGTAGCTGCTTTCAGAATAGAGGCAGTGTCTAGGCCTTTGATGAACGCCCCACAGGAAGCTATAGCCCTAGTGGAATAAGCTTTTACTGAGGAAGAGAGTGTCTTTCCATTGGACAAATCGCAAAAGGAAATGGCCTTAGAGATCCAAGTGGAAATAGTTTATTAAGAAACAGGTTTTCCCAGTGCCCAGGGATGAAATGAGAGAAAAAGTTGCTCTGATTTCCGAATGGACTTGGTCTTGTCAAGGTAAAATCTGAGTTGTCTATGCGCATCCAAGCTATGTAGCACACTTTCATTAGAATTTTGAGGGGAAGAAAAGAAAGTAGGTAGATGAATAGATTGGTTAAGGGACAAGTTATTAACCACTTTAGGCATGAAGGAGGGGTTAGTACAGACTGACACCCTATCGTTTTGGAAGATGAGAAAAGGTTGGCAAGCCATTAAGGCTTGAAGTTCAGAAACTCTTCTAGCAGAGGTGATGGCTACCAGCAAAATAGTCTTAAATGTGAAAAACTTCAAAGAAGCTTAGACCGCAGGCTCAAAAGGAGCCTGAGTAAGCTTTTCCAGTACAAAATTCAAATCCCAGGGAGAAGGAACAGGTTTCCTGTGAGGTCTGATGTGAAGAATGCCTTTAAGGAACAGCTTATCCTCTATCCTAGACGATAAAGGAGGAGATAAAGGAAGACATGGAAGATGGTGGATAAGTGGGCTTTAACAAAACAGTAAGCCAATCTGGCCTTAAGCAGCTCACACAAATAAGATATAAGAGTCTGACAGGTAATGGCCCTGAAGGCCAAAGTAGAGGACATGTAGACTTTTTTACTTATCCTCTCCATCATCTTGCTGTCTTTATTTGAGGGAAGAAGGGTAGTGGGGGGCAGAAGTCTGGAAGGTCTATCTGCAGATCCTGAAATCACAGCAGGATCTGCAGATGCACATTTGAAAAAAAAAATGCTGTCCTCGGGGACCTTGTAAAATCTGTCTGGCCTTTATGGGGCTGGAGCCTGTGAATCTGGATATTTGGATGCAGAAAGAAAAGCATCCTGGAAGGCAGTAAGCACAGGTGTAATAGCTGAAATAGAAGGGAACTCCATCTGTAAGAGGTCAAAGTACCTCTTCTGCACTTCTGACACTTGTAAGCTTTCCCACTTAAAGTCTTTCTTCCTTAAGACTGTTTCTCCAAAGGATACGCCTTACTCAGAAGAGTCCCCACTGTTGGACTCACCTTCAGGGGAAGCATAACCCAGGGGGGAGTAAGCCAAAGACTCATCTGAGGATGAAGCTTCTACTTCCTCAGAGGCCTCCTGTTCCACAGTAGAAGTCCTAGGTAAAGAGGGAGGAGGAGAAACTGGAGCAGGAGTTTGAACAGAGGAAGGTCTTAGTGCTAGGACAGCATTAAGAGTTCCCTAGGAAAAAGCGTGGCAGTCTGGGGAAGGATCCTGAGAGGAAGAAACATGTTTTTGTTTCTTTTTAAGGGGAGGATCAACCCTAGGCTGGGACTGATGGGTCGACGTAGGCCTAGGTTCCGGCACAGACATTTGACTGTCTTGAACAGCTAAGCCAGGAGAAGTACTGTGAGCAGCGTCCAAGGAAGTGAGTCACGGTTCTCCCTTACTGTCCTGAATGGACGTCTGCAAGGCCTCTGTGGACCTGCTAATGGAACTCTCCTTAACAGCTTCCAAACTGGTACCCACTGCAAGAAGAGAAACCTGCAAAGACCGGACCTCCGGGCCTTCACTGGGCTTGAGAGGGACATCTGGGTTCAGAGGCACAGCTGAGGTTTCAGGCCTAACCTTATTTACCTTCTTCTGAGGCTCACCAGATGGGCCCACCGTACCCCCCATTGCAAGCGCTAGTCGCTTGAGTCTCTGACTCTCAAGGTAGATGTTAAGGGCAGAAAGACAACTGTGGCACTTTTTAGGCACAAACGCCTGACAAATCACGTAAGCCTTATAGTTGTGAGCGAACCCCAGACAGAAAAGACACTGATTGTAGTTATCTTTGTGTGGAATCTGTCTCCCACAATGGCACTTGCCTTTCTTGGATGACATTAACCTCAAAAAACATGCAGTAGCAAGAAAAATACAAATAAATTCCCCAATGGAGCACTTATCTGAAACAGCAACCACTTGGTGATCAGATGAACTGTAGAAGATGGCATTCGGACCGGTAGCACAGAAGTTCTGAGGATAGTACATACAGATGTCACTTTTATAGCCTACGTCATCTGCTATCCTATGTGCAATTTCGCACATACCTTGAAGTAGTAAAAGTCTTTTGTATACTGGCCGGACATTCAGGTTGCCTAGGCGGGGAATCCCTTATGTTATGAACACTACATGGGAATAGAAGGACATCATCAGAAAACCAGATCACTCACTAACTGTAAGAAACTGTGCTCTGGATAAAATCATGCTTTGGTCTTCTTCCTTACCGGACAGGAAAAGGTAGATTTTCCCAGTTTGTGTCTCAAAATGTCCAAAAGGACTGGCACACAGAGACTTTTTAACAGATCCCAAAATGCACTAAAAGTCAAATCAAGAACTAGTGGGGTTAACCACATACTTAAGCTTATGAGACATTACCAACACAGAGACATCAAATGGCAACACCAAGAAAGGTTAATTACAACAGTTAACCTCAAATATTCAATTCCTTTTCCATACAGGAGAGGGGAAAACACTATGAAGCTGCACAGTAGTCTATGCTGTGTGTTTTTTCCTCACTGGGAGCTTAGTGTCAGTCAGTTTACCCACAAATCTCTGCTGCCAGTTTACAAATAGTCTACATTTTACACATTACTTACACACACCTAGACAATAACTGTGTCCAAAGCTTAGATATGAGAATTAAATGGCAATGTAGTTAATCACGTGGTGCCATATGCTACTGTGGGTTAGAGCATCTTGCACATATTCTTCACCTTACTGTGCAGTCTTGTCTGCAAACATAAGGCAGTATGAACATAGTAAATATCACAGAACCCACAACTCACTCACTGTTTAACAAATATGTTTCAAAATCAGCCACAAAGTAAAATAAACACTACCTCAAAAGAATGCATGTAAGCAAGACCTTAGCCGAATGACTACATATTCACTCTCCATCCATTTACATTCATCTCTGAAAAGCAGAATAAATGAACTACAGGTAGGACATTAGACTAAATCATGTCTTACTTCTACTCATCCATGCTTGCGCGAGTGCACGCGTGTATGTGTGTGTGTGTGTGTGTGTGTGTGTGTGTGTGTGTGTGTGTGTGTGTGTGTGTGTGTGTGTGCGTGTGCACGCGCGAGTGTGCATGCGCATGCAACCTTTTAATTCTATCTGAGGCCCCATGATAACACACAGAAGCCTGTACAATGCAAATGGCAGTTTCCATGCACTGCGTTTGAATTTGTGCTCATTGTTTAAATATGTAGCTGTACAGTTTGTTTAATACTGTTTGTCTCTTAAACTGAAATTATGTACATATTATGAATAAAATGCTTAGACTGCTTTTTCAAGCCAAAGAGCTGTTCCTTGTTATACTTCTCAAAGTGATTATTGTAACTTCTCTAGAGTTACTCTTGAGGTCATCATAATCATTTGACATCCACTCAAAAATTTATACACATAAAGAACTATTTATTTTATTTGATGATTGGGTGGTCCTTCTAGGAAAATACAATCCCACTTACAAAGCATCATATTCAGAATAAAACCATTAATCAGAGCAGTAAAATATTACAGATGGACAATAAACAGAAGAGGCAGAAGTAGTATTACTGTACATTAATACTGGATTCAGCTGTAATCCCAAAAATCACACTAGTAGCTATTTACACCAGCTGTACCTAAACCTGTACTGAGCTTCTAAAAAGTGCCTACTGGTGAGGTTTTCTTAGGCTAGGTGTAACCTTCTTTAACCAAACTGTTGCTACACTTTACTCTGCTCCTTACATCAACTATAATAACTAAACAGAGGAGAATGCTGGTGATTTTTCAGTGTAAAGGGTTTATCTCTTGAGTCCTCACAAGATAAATAAGCAAAAAAGAGAGACTATTAATCTCAGGAAGCCGTATCACTGGTATTTGCCGAAGTCTTTCTGGCAGAGTCATCTATGCATGTGCTCAGGGACTTTTGCTTTCTACTTTTCCTTCTAGTAAACCATTTACTTTCCTCTATGACAACAGAATCATTTCTTACTTTACTTCTATGAATGATTATTTCATGGGACTCCAACCCCTGCTTGCCTTAGAAATGCAAGTTTCTCAGTCCACAGTCAGCTAGATATAGTCTGTGTTGGTAAAAGCAAAACTCATGTTTGGCACAAAACTTGCCCCAGGGGTAATAGTCACACTACTGGTTATCTGCAGCTATAATGCATGAAGTGTCTCTGTATGGTGCTACAGAAAAAGGGTCATCTATTCATTTTTTGCAGAAATTATGCAGAAAAGTGCCAACTTCATCCCTGTGTCTATGAAGGCCACCCTTCTGTCACATTCATTGTAGCATTTTTCATCACTGTCAGCAAACCAGGCAATACTGCACTATACCCAAAAAAGGCCATCAAACAGCACTGCATGCGGTTAATTACTCACATATGTGTGGAAGCTTTCTACATTGTAAGTAGTACCTTTTTTACTCTATAAATGTTTAAAATGGTAACTATTTACAACTAAAATTCAATTAAACTTGAATATGCAATATTCCAGTGTTAAAAAGATGACTTGTTTTTGCTTCCCACTTTTCATCACCCCACCAACACACACACACAAATCTCTGAAGCCCCCTTTTATAGGCACAAGACAGGCACAACACTGCATACCACAGCCATCCACTTGTTTGCCCTCTCTGTTGGGAACTCTCACGGTTTCTTGGCCTTCACCTATCCATCAAAGAAAGCAGTATCATACCCTGGCTGCAATATTATGGACCATCTACCACCCTACTGATTTTACACAGTCAGACAGAAAACACCACTATATTACAAGGCTATTTTTGTAAATCCAAACCTTCCATTCAAGATCCATCATGTCAATATCCCTCCAATCATGTAATCATCCTTTATGACCCAATACTGACTATAAACCTCACACTACAAAGAGATGCAGTGAATTGAGGAATCCAATACATTATTTTCTGTAACACAAAATGTGCTTTTAGCTTACTGACATCATTCAGCTATATGTGCAGACTTTGTACAAAATGCTATACACGCCTTTTTGAATATTTTGACTCAGTGTCATGAAAGTTGTACTATGCTGGGACTAGCTGAAATACAGTAGAATATCTAAATAATTGCCTGTATCACATAAAGCTGACAACTCAGATATTTAGATACTCATTTAATAAAAAATAACTGCAAATGAAACAAAAAAATCACATCCAAACAAACATTTGATGAAGTCTAACCCTGAACTGTTCAACCAAAATGAAACTTAAACAAAAAGACAACATATGTGTGTGTGTGTGTGTGTGTGTGTGTGTGTGTGTGTGTGTGTGTGTGTGTGTGTGTGTGTGTGTGTGTGTGGAGTGGATTCTGTCTCACATACCCCTTGACCAAATACAGTCAACTCTGAGGTCCCCATATGAGCTACAAGCCATCTCACATATTCCTGCACCATTATTTCATTAAAAAACAGTCTATCACCACGTCTTATGGAAATCCACACAGCATTACAGCACAAAGAAACTCAGTAAGCATTTACTCGCTCAGCTGTTTGTAATTTGGTAAACTATGACTTGATAACACTTAGGTCTAACTTTATGTTGATGACATTTCTTTGGAAAAACGATTTCATAAAAGTGTGATTTCACCAACTGCTTCCATTATTCTGTTATTAGGCAAGTTTCTTCAAAGAGTAGAAAATTGTTATCCCTGTACAAAACCACTTTTAACAGGGAACTAGCAATGTTCTCGACTTCTGTTCATATTTTTAGTGAATTCATGAACATATTAGACTAAAAGCCTAGTACATAACATTTAAAAACAACACTACTGTATAGCTCAGCTGAATTTTGCAAATAACATTTTCAGCTATTGATAGCTTTCCATTTTACCATAAATCTGTAATTTGACCAAAAGTCCACAACAATCTTGAATGTGAAAAGCAAGACTTTTCAGTCTAGTTATTTTGCTATTATTATTTTTTTTCCATCCTTAAAAGTGATTACTTGTTCCCTGAGCAAAATCTAACGTGTTAATAAATCTAAGCTTTGAGTTGGTGTCAGTTGAGATTTTTCGTAATTCTTAGATTGGAACAAGTCTGTAGCATGTAATCTCTCCCTATAATCAACAGATGCCTTGTGGGAGTAGTAATGAGCCAGTCGTCCAAATATGGAAACACCCAGAATCCTTGCAGTTTCACGTGAGCTTCTACTACTGCCATGCATTTGGTGAACACCCTTGGGGGCTGTGGTGAGACCAAAGGGCAGAACTCTGAACTGATAGTGACTGGCTCCTAGCCTGAAGCAGAGGAAGGAGAGTTTGTCCATTTTTTTGTGGTAATACACATCCTGAAGGTTGATCAAGCACATCAAGTTGTCCTTCTCCAGAAAGGGGAGAATGGACTGTACTGTGACCATCCAGAATTTTGTTTGTCAAATGGATTTGTTCAATATGCTGAGATCTAAAACTGGTCTCAAGTCCCATCTTTGTTAGCACTAAAAAAATCTTTTTCAGACTCTAAATGGTCTGGTGGGACTTCCTGTATTACTCTTTTTTCTAACAGTCTTTGGATCTCAAGGACTGCTGGTTCTCTCTGACTGGGTAGACCATCAGGGATTATTCTGTGAAATGGAGGGGGAAGAGAAAAGGGTATAACATAACCTCTGGATATAATCCTCCCCACCCAGGTATTTGATGTGATTTCTAGCCAGGCGTTTAGATGCAGGGATAAACGTCCCCCTGACTGCCTCCAGAGCAAGGCAATCAAGCCTCCGTTAAGGAATGCTGATAGGGTTTCCCAGAAAAAGAATCTTTGAAACCCTGGTTTTGTGGACCACCTCTGCCACATGGGCAGCGTCTTCTGTTGGAGTTCCCCACTCTGCCCCTGGAGGACCTTTCACCACATGTGTCTTGAAAAGGCCCTCTGCATTTCTTGAACCACATTTATCACTCACTCTCTGATTCTTGGAAAAGGGTCTTTGAGGAGCAAAAAAATGTACACCCACAGCAGAAAGGGTCTTTCTATCTTTCTCATACCTGGATAATGTTTCTCTAAACTTTGGACCAAATCAGGATGATCTGTCAAAGGGTGCATTGATGAATGAAGACTTAAATGGCTCTGCAAAGTCACAAAGTCACATCCAAGCATGTCTCCTTATGGCTATGCTTGAACCCACTCCTCTGGTAGTCCCTTCGGCAGCATGTGCAGTGTGAGCCGCATGGACGTATCAGACACAGACTCCATGGTAGCTAACTGAGAGGCAACTTTGTCTTGTACCTCATCAGAAACAGCTCCTACCAGGGTATCTGATCAGATCCCTTTGAAGCCTGGTGAAATGTGCCAGATAATTCAAAGACCATAACGCAAAGGTCGATGAAGCATAAATCTGCTTGCCAAACCTATCCATCATCTGTGACTCTCTGTTGGGTGGATGGATTGAGGAACTTTCCTCAGCTATTTCCTTTTTCATGGCTGCTGCTACGACCATGGCATCTAGTGCTAGACCTTTTGCCCATAACTGTTTATCTTCTGGAGAGAATACAATTTTATCTGGTCTCCTGGGAATAGGCTCAATGGAGTCGGGTGCCTTCCATGCCCACTAAGTAAGCAACTAGATAAGTTCATCAGCGGGCGGAGTCACCCAAGAGGTAGACAGGTGACTGCAAAAAGACTGCATGTATACTGATTCTTCAGGGGTAGGGTTTTGGGACTTGCAATCACCTCTCTTGTTTCAAAATTTCCAGGAAGTCTCCAAAGGAGACATTATCAGGAGGTGATCTGGGGGATCTTTCCTCATCATTAAAATCAGTATCTTCAGTGATGGATTCCTGCAGGGAGTCTAAGTGCTTCTTCTTGCACTTTTTCTTCAGAGGAAACTCCTCAGTGGGATGGTCTGTCGAGGTATCTGAAAAAGACAGAATCTATATCTGAGTCTCCTGAAGTTTTAGCACTCGCTGTCCCAGTGGATGAGCTAGCCGGACAACTGGACTAAAAGAAGAAACTTGCTTTGAGGAAGAAGAGGTCAAACTGAGTGGCTGAGTCACCCAAGGCCCTCTCCATAGCCTCGAAGGCTGACCCTGCCAAAGAGGGAAGGGAACCCGGAACTGAGATAGACTGCCTCAGAACAGGGGTCACTCCCCTCTCCAATGAGACAGCCTCCGAGACAGAAGCCAGTGCCTAACTAACCCTAGCTGAAGCATCAATGCACAGGGACAGCTCCGGAAATAGAGGAGTCGACTCCTGCCTCTTGGGGCCGACAAGGTAGCTACAGCTCCGGGAGGTCTCCGGATCTGACAGAGCCAAAGAACTCAAAGCTTGATTCAATGCAGAAGTAACAGCGACTGTCAGAACTGATGCAGCTGATGCCGGACAACTTGACGCTGAAAACTCCAAGGCCTCAGCAGAGGTTAGAGGAGCAGCAGTCAATGGGGTGAAAGAATGTTCAGCACCTGAAGGGGTCAAAGCCAAGGGAGCATCTGAAATTCCTCTCGCCCATAAAATTTTCTCCACCAGTCTCTCCATGTCAGTCTATGTGAGGCTTTTGTTGGAACGGTTAGAAGAAAAATAAGGAGACTTGAATCTGTGTAAAAAGACCTCTGGTAATTCCCCAGCAAAGGAATTGCTAGACAGGGAATATTGACATCTAGGTATTTGCCAAATAGAAATACTCAGGGCCAAATCAGTCGGCACAAAACAGTGCTCGGAACGTGAATCTGTGGAACCGAACCATCAGTCTGAATATGCACTGAAGCCCTCTTCATCGAAGGTTTAGATGCAATGGAGGATGTCGGTGTAGACACCACAGTATCAGTATTTGCCAGAGCCTATGAACTTTTTGGCACCGACGATTTCACTTTTTTAACAGTTGCCATTGGAGAAGATGGCATAGACATGCTTCTTTTCTTGGCCTTCCCAGAGGAAGGAGAAGAGGAGGAAGGTGGTGAAATATCAGTCTTACTTTTTTCTGCAGATATGGCCTCATCAAAGGCAGCAGGAATTAAAACTTTTAATATCAGCTTATTTTCTTCTCTCTACTAAGGCTCGGTGACTGAAGCCATAGCAAATACTGTGATCTTCCTGCAGAAGATGTGGTCCTAAACAGTAGACACACAAAGCATGAGTGTCTGAAGAAGGAATTTTATGGCCACACTGTTGACATTTCTTGAAGCCAGAGGGAACGTTAGGTTTGTCAGCCATACTGATTAGAAAAATACTCCTATCACAGACACACAAGACAAAGGGTTGGAGTAATTACAGCCAGCAATTTACTCATAAAGGCTTAAAGGTGAAATCAAACAAGATATTTTTTTTTCTGAAAGGCTATAAAGAAAGAGGGGAAGAGTGCACCAAAGTGTATGGAAAGGGGAAAAAAATCTACACAATGGTAGAAAAGAAATACACAAAGTGTACACAAAAGAGAAAGAAAATACCAACAATGGTAATTACGAACTACACAAGTAAAAGGGTAGGAAAAAACAGAAGAAGTAAGCTAGACTAGACTTAGTGTTAAGAAAAAGTAAACAGTAAATAATTTGAATTGGCACGAGAGCGAAGGTGAACACATCTGTCCAGAAAAGTGGCAAACGAGATCTGAGGTAACTAGAAGAGATGCGTTGTGTGTAGGGTTGAAACTTGAGAGTTTTTGGCTTATGTGAGCTGTGGAAACAGCTGAGGTGGTTCCAATGCTCAGAACTGAACCCGTCAAGGATAAAATGAAGACTGACAACTTCAGATCACCCTTTTCTTCAACAGCTTCTTTCATTTGCAGAGTTTTACTACCAGTTTGTTTTGATACTTAACCTGAAATGACAGAGTAACTAATTTGTTTTCCAAATAGAATATGGAATTCTGTCTTCATTTCCTTGCTAGCTGTTTTTATTGGAGGCCACTACTGGAAAATGTTTTTATTAACAGCCATTCCTTCCTACCAGTTATCTACTTCCCTTGTACCCATTTTCCTTAATCTTATTTCATAAAAACATCAGCTAACCCAAACTGAAATTCCCTCTTCCTTTTCTTCTATTTACCCTCTTGCAATGCTTTTCGAGTGTTCTCTTCATCCCTTACTAGTTTCCTTGTTTCAAGGAAAAAATTTTTCACTCCTGTACCAAAGCTATTGCAAAAGAAAAAACGGAAACACTGTTAACCACCCCAATCCACAACATTTAATACCACTGTAGAACAAACTCTGCCTCAGTAGGTTAAAGCACCTTAAGCTTTCAGGGATGGTCTAATCATACCTCTCAACCTATTAGGGCATGAAATCTTGACAAAGCCATAAATAATGGGGGGATAAAGACCCAAAAATAAGGACAAATTTCCAGTACTGCTCTTACAACCTTAGAAAGTTGATAGAATAACAGTTTTTCCATTAGCTTGAATTTTTATAAAAGATATGAAGTCTGAAACTCAAATGTATGTCATTGTTTTCTGACTTTAATTCTCAATGATTTGCTAGAAAAACACAATTTTATGAGATACTGACCAAAAATATGAGACAAAAAACTGGACATTCTGCAAAAATTTGGATATCTGAGAGAAATTATTATCTTCAGTTTTATCTGGGTAATGTCACTTTCAGTGGTCGCAGGTAAACAGCACTTGTATACAAGAAGATAATATGTTAACATTAAAAACACAGAAATACATCACCCACATTCTTATAACCTCTTTTGACATAACTTTAACATTTTTTAGTATTCCCTATTACCTGAAATTCCTCACAAATCTTCCCTTCTACTCTTAACCATTATCCCCTCTGCTACTATAACTCTTGATACTACCTATACGTCATTCCGGAAATGGTGTAATCAATACTCCATTTTCCAAACAATCCTCTCAACACTATAGCAATTCCCCACTATTAAATACACACAGCTTGGATGAGTTAAAACTTAGGAAAATTGTCTAGCCCCATACTACTGTTTAACAGCTTCATCACTGTTATGAAAATTTTACAAATTTAAAAATACTACAGTAAACAGCTTAATGTATGTTGATATCACATCCAGTTTTGAAACAAAAAAGAGGGGCCAGAATACCACATATATCTGCTTTACAACTACTCTGAGAACAGTTTTAGTTACCAGTGCATTCGTTCCTGATGATTTTATTATTTTATTTATTATTTTTTTATTATTGCTTTCAAGATAGCTTTAGTTATTACTGCTGGATTTCAAATTTCATCCTGGTGATATAGGTTCATAGGTTCATAGGTTGTTACTAGGCTATCGGCCCTAGGGCCTATGCAAGCCTAGCCATAACAATTCCCTGGATATTTCTTCCCACAATATTTACTTCTCCAGGCCCCTGTCTAGCAGGGCGACTGACATGATCCCCGGGGTGAATTTCCTATCTCGCATCCAATCATCAAGGTTCCTTCTGAAGAGGGCCAAAGAGGCGCTCTGCTTGATATGTATGGGCAGTCTATTCCAGGGTATGGGGAGTCTCTGGGTCAGGAACCTATCCCTCCAGCATGTTTTGTTCATTGTGATGACAAGGTTTAGATCCCTGAAGCGTGTGGCTCTGAGGGATTGGGATTTCTTTAAGTGGAGCATGTCCAACAGCTCAGGGTTTGACATGGCCTTGTATGTTAAGCAGAGATCGCCTCTGAGTAGACGATATGCCACAGAGTATAGCTGGAGTTTTTTTAGACGGTCAGTATATGGCATCTGCTTTAGGCCTGTGATTCTTTTAGTGAGGTATTTCTGTGGCATTTCAAGCTGTTGCAGATGTCTTGTGAGGTACATACCAAATGGGGCATTATACTCTATAATGGGTCTAATGAGGGATGAGTACAGTGGGACAATGACCTCCTTTTTTCTGGATGAAAAGCCCTTAGTGATGAGGTGTGCCACATAGAAGGATTTCCTGACTGTTGTGGCAATGTGGTTATCGAAAGTGAGACCACTGTCCACCTGTCTCCCTAAGTCTCTCATCACACTTTCGATGTTTAGTGCCCTGCCAAATATGTGGTAATTCATGGGTACATGTTTTTTTTTCCAAAGGGGATAACTATACATTTCTTGACATTAAGCTTGAGCCCATGGCTCTGGCACCAGGCATCTGTTACTGTAAGGCCCTTTTGTAGAATATCCACATCATTTGGGGATTCAACTATTTGTTACTGCTTTGCAGACAGTTTCAGTTACTACTGGATTTTGGCTTTGGTCTTGGTGATTACTTTAATATGGCTTAATATTTTGTACTGCTTTACAGATATTCCTGCTCCTAACAACAAAAGCTGAATCCACTCCCACTTCCAGGATATTAGATGTCAGGGACCTCTGGAGCCTACTTTCCATTTCTGAGTTTATATCCAGCCCTTCACATGGATTTTTTGCAGCACAAATTCAACAGAATCACCAAACTTAACTTTTCAGTAAAATTACAGTTCCTTTTTAACATCCCAAGCTTTATTCTCTCCAGGGTCCTGCATCTGTATGTGCCAGTTACTACAGTTTCTGTTACGCATGTTGCCAGCTCTGAGTTACTAAAGGATCCTTCTCCATAGTTTCTGTTATGCATGTTGCCAGCTCCGACTTGCAAATGGATTCCACACTATAGTTTTTGTCATGCATGTTGCCAGCTCTGAGTTACTAATGGGCTCTACTTTATAGTTTCTGTTTTGCGTGTAGCCAGCTCCAAGTTACTAATGGACTCTACTCTAGAGTTTCTGTTATGGGTGTAGCCAGCTCCGAGTTACTAATGGATCCTACTCTATAGTTTCTGTTATGCACGTTGCCAGCTACGAGTTACTAATGGATCCTACTCTATAGTTTCTGTTATGCTTGTTGCCAACTCTGAGTCACTAATGGGCTCTACTCTATAGTTTCTGTTACGCGTGTAGCCAGCTCTGAGTTACTAATGGGCTCTACTCTATAGTTTCTGTTTTGCGTGCAGCCAGCTCTGAGTCACTAATAGGCTCTACTCTATAGTTTCTGTTATGGGTGTAGCCAGCTCCGAGTTACTAATGGATCCTACTCTATAGGTTCATAGGTAGGTACTAGGCTATAGGCCCAAGGGCCTAAGTAAGCCTAGCCAACAAGGTTCCCTGGCTTATGCCACCCAAGGAAGTTAATTTCCTGTGCCCTGTCAAGCAGAGCCACAGAAGTGATCCCCGGGGTGTATTTCCTATTTCCCATCCACTCAAGATTTTTTTTTAAGAGTGCTAATGAGGAACTTTGTTTGACATAGATGGGTAGCTTGTTCCAGAATATAGGAAATCTCTGGGACAGGAATCTATCCCTCCAGCATGTCCTGTTTATTGTAGTGACAAGGTTTAGGTCCCTAGAGTGTGTAGCTCATTCTGTTATGCATGTTGCCAACTCCAAGTTATTAATGGATTCAGCTCCAAGTCACTAATGGATCCTACTCTACAGTTTCTGTTATGCATGTTACCAGCTATGAGTTACTAATGGATTCTACTTGGAACAAATCAAATCCCATTGCAGCCACCAACTTAACCAAAGTATTGTTTTCAAAACACAGACAAATACCTACTTTAGCTAATTCCACTACTTCATGCAACATGGGATTTTTTTTTTTTTTTTTTTGCGGTTACAGCTTTCACAGCTTCTTCTTGCAATATAACCACTCCATAAACTTCTTTGACTCCTCCTTCTCAGAATGTGCCTCAAACTATACGTCCTCTACATCTCAATGCACCAACAGATGCTTCACTAGATGAAATGCAAACATTTTTTTTTTCTGGTGTCATGTTTACATTTCTGCCAGTCAATAACCACAGAGGGACTCCCTTGAAAAGCTGACACAGGATCAGCTTGAACTACTCCGTCAAAGAATGACAAACAAATGTACCATTTTCTGAACATGAGAGTCACATGAAGGCTGTCCTGAAAATATCTGAAAAGGTGTATGTCTATTTTGGACACTTAAAAACAAGCAACAGCTACAACTTTTAGATATTAGCTATAATATTTTTTTTTTACTTTACAAACGTCAACACTGTATGTATATCTTGGGATAAGGGGAAGCTACTGAGAACAAGATAACAACAGCCAGTTTTCAAGGTGGAGCACAGGACTTGAATATATGTACTTCAGCAGTGAAAGAATCCAGAAGCATAAATGCAAACAACAGATAGACCCCAGCACCACACTGATGAAAAACCATGAAATAAGCCTGCAATTGAAACACCGCAGTCAAGACAAGACAAGACTGACCAGCTGATCATAATAACTGTGGTGATATAAGATAAACTAGATATCTCCTTATCTGGAATGCTTAGTCTGTAGACCTCCTTAAAAAAATCTAAACCATCACAGTAGGAATTCAAAGCATTCAGATAAGGTTGCAAGCACCATTTCAACTAATGCAACAGAGCAACCTTTTGTGAAACCGCCATAACATACTAGAAAACAAAGCCAGATCACTGAAAAGTGCTGTAACGTGAATTACAGAAGCTCTGAAGGGGACAGTCTTATCTCCTGCTGTTCCTCGAGTAACAGGTGTCAGGTACACAAACATGACAAAGGTGACTCAAACCTGAAGGCCTGGAAAAAGCTAGTCACGTAAATCTAGTTGGGGGTAAAAAAAAACCCATCTTTGTCTGCTGAACAGTGAAAGATGTATTTGTGATGTGAATTAGGCAGCAAGGTAGCCTCATGGTTACAGTTTCTGCCTTCCAGGTGCTGGGTATAAAGTTCCAACCCGACATTTGGTTAGTGTCTAAGTGGATTTTCTGTAAAGGACTTTTCTGCTTATATCACACCTCCCCAAAATCTGCCAGTTGGTTAGTTAGTCTAAACTGTCTACTTTTCTGTATTTACACCTGCCCATACAGCCCTACTGACTACTGAAAAGTGTACACAGTAAAACAGCTTCTGGGTATTAAATAAATGATATACAAATGCTCACATACCCCGACTAAATTATATGGGCACAGTTTTAATCTATATTTAGCTGAGCTACCTATTAAATGGACTGCTCTGACACAAAATATTGAAATCACAGCTTTAATCTGTGTACAAAGTGGGAGTACCTCCTAAATAGATCGAATTCGTGTACAATACCTGCAGTGAGAGCTTTGCAAAGCCTTTGTATGTACCTACGGATATATATAAATAAACAGTCTCACATAAAATACTTGCAATCAGCGATTTACAGAAAATCTGTACACTCTTGGGGTGCCTATTAAATGGATCATTCTCACATAAAATATCTGCAAACAGAGCCTTACAGAGAGTCTGTACATACATATGGTGCCTACTGAATCGACAGCTCTCAGTGCCTATGATCAGAGCTTTACAGAGAATCAGTACATACCTACAGGTGCCTACTAAATGGATCATGCTCACAAAAACAACTTGCAGTCAGAAGCTTACAGAGCTGAAACAGCTAAGTTCTGCAGACATGCAGCTGCTCTGTCTTTGATACATGAACACATATAAAGCAAAAAATGCAGCTTTCTGGTTCTCATTATAATGTGTAAGCCCATGTCTCTCAAGTGAGTCGAAAATGTAATTTTCCATTGTTTCTGAGATGGAATCCTTCAAAGACCATGTTAACATCTGTGGAAAAATATTGAAAATAAGTGACAAAAGTTGCTTTCACAAATTGAAGACCATATCCTTCTTTTGCTACAACTTACCAAAAGCGTTTTATGTACAGAGGACATTTTACACAATATCTTCACCTCTTTCTCATTCTTCTAGAGTTATGCCTTCCTTCACATGAAAGTTACTCAGCTGAAGCTCTGCTCATACTAAACTGCATAACAGCTTGTCATGCAGCAGCTCTGCATCTTAATTGTTTCTGTATTCATCTGTACTCTCTAGGGCTTTTACTTATGTGTACATTTCCCTGAATTGTCAAGTAGGAGCAATACATATTACTGCCTTCACTTCATACCCGGAAAATAAAACAAATAAAATAAAATATTACTTTTTTTTTTTTCAACACGCACACAACTTTTTATTTACAAGTTTGTTATGTAAGGATTCCTTGCTACCATCCTATTACCCTGTGCCCAAGTTTATTTACCAACAACATTTTTATTTTATTTCCAGATAAAAATACATTTGAATAGTATAAAATATGTGATTTTATTACCCTTTAGGGCAGTAGCAGAATTTTTATTTTGTGTCTTCAGAATTCAAAGATATAATAAGGCCCTATTGACAGCCTAATATAAAATACACAGAAAGGACAATACTATTAAGCACTGTGTGTCGGTAGTATAGATTTGTAAGTTTGGTACTTTGTTAACACTGTTTTCATTGTAACTGTCAGGTCCAATCATACCTTGAATGTTAAGGATTCATTAAGTTAAATGAAACATCATCAACATGTCACAGCCATTTCTTTACAGAGGTTAATTACCTATTCACATTTACTTTTTTGCCCCTGTGCAGTTCAGTGCTCATAAATATTAAATCTGTTTAATAATTTTCCATGACATAGTTAAAGCTTTCTTTCTGGGTCCTTGCCATACATTAGTATAGCTTCACAGCTGCAAATGTAATAGTATTCAAAGGGACCATCAACCTTAGTTTATATATTCCTTGTTATTACAAGCCGTGTGAATTTTAAAATACTTTCTCAACATATACAATATATTAGCTGTCCTTCCGTATCACTGTTGCAGTACTCTTTATTCTTTACTACTTCAGTACTCTTTACACGTGGGGATATCCTGCCAAGAACAGCAGAACATCCTGTCAGCATACAAAAGCCTTTATGCCCTCCAGGAGTCATACATCATGTATGCCCTGCGTGCAAGGTGTAAGGTACATATGTGACATGCGGATGCCTAATCCTCAGAAACTCTTTGCTGCCACTCCAAACATTACTTCTGACTTCAGTCTGTACATCATTCATCAAACTGGTTCATCTACCGAGCCCCCTAAACATAAGTGCCCATTGGGGTTCCGTCCTTTCGATTTTCTTCCTTGTAATCTGTTTTCATGTCATCCAGGAGGGGAAAATGTAAGTGTGTAAGGCAGATTCCCCATAAAGGTAGACATAAGATGTGTTTGGGTGCTGCATACGAGCATACACAGTGTAAGACTTGTCAGGCGTCTATCCCTAAGACACTCCACAGTCATCTGTTTTCCATCTCTATTTATTTAGAAAACCAGCATCTGAAGCTTTTGGCTCAGGGTGCCATGACCAAATCTGTCTGCTCCAAAGTTCAGCCATCACTATGGAAAAAAGCCAAAAATGCATGTACTGATCCTGCTGTTGTCCAGCATCCACTGGACGTCTTCATGAGATTGAATGAAGAACCCAAGGACCTTCTGGTGCCAAAATCAGTTCCCTCTGCTGCTACCCAATTAGAGGCTGACAGGAAACTGTCTTCTTGCATGTCTGCCAAAGTTGTGCATATATCTGATGCAGATGTACAGGGGAAGCTAGTTCTGATTATACCTGAGGACCCTAGAGGAATTCCCCAAATATTAGTTATGGAACAGGTGCCTGGTACCCCTATCGAATTTAGGCAGGGGTCTGAACCTCCTAGATTTATTAAAGCTGATGCTCCTTTAAAAAAGAAACCAAAAACCAAATATGTAGCTTCTGTGGCCAAGGATCCTCACAAAAGTGGCAGGACTTTACTCAGGGGCACTTCAATGCCATTACAGCCCTAAAACCCCCACAAGGGTTGTCTGTTCAGGCTTCCACCCCTTCTAAGAGAGCTAGGAATTCTGATTATTCTGATGAAGAGTTGGATTCTGGTGAAGAGTCTTTGGCACATTCCTCCCAGATTCACTCTCCTCTTGCCTTGGGGTCTGATGAAGACGATTCACCATCCCCTGATTGTCATTTTGAAGAATCATCTTTTGGGGATACAGTGGTCTGCATGATGGAACACTAAGTGGGGCTGTCTCCAGGTTTCTGATGTTCAAAAACAATACTATGAACTCTTGCAAATGGACTTGCCCAGACCTTTTGCAATCCCTCCTGTTTTAGCTGCCTTTTTGATACCCTTTTTGAAGCTTCTTAGGCTCCTGACTCCCAACCTCCAGCCCCTAAGAAGCCAGACAATGTCATAAAGTCCCTGAGGTCACACGTTTTTGTTTAAAAGTTGTTCAACTGATCCTGCTATTGTTTCCATGTCCAAAGATAAGCCATCCAAACTGTTATTCTCTTCCAAGCTTCTGCCTTCCGACAAGGACAGCTGTGCTATGGAGAGGTATGGGAAAATGTATACAATTCTGCTACTTTGACTTTTAGTGCCATTATCAGAACCACATGACTGGGTATGTCCTGGCTCTTCTCTGCCAGCTTGGGGGATTTTGACCAATATGCTTGATTTGGACAGTAAGACTTCTGACCTTTCTTTTTTTTTTTTTTTTTGAGTTCTGCCTCTCAGGTGGCTCGCATTCCATTAAATGCAATTATGATACTGCTGATGCCTAAACTAGGACAGCTGAATCAGGCTCTGTCCTAAGAAAATACTCTTGGTTGCTCTTTCAGGCCTTACCTAAAGACATTAAGGCCAACCAGAATCTCTGTTACTGCTGCTGCAAAACTGTTTAAAATTCTTCAATATAAGGCTAAGGTTATGCAAGATTTTAAGCAAGTCTTTGTTTCCCCTGTCCCTAAGTTACAGAGGAATTATCCATCTAAACCTTCTTTTGACTAGACAGCCTGGTAGGAGCAAGAAGATTCCTAAGCGAATTTTCCCAGACAAGCCTCTTCAGAGTTGTAAGAGCCAGAAAATGTATTTTCCTGACAAATCTGCCTCTATATGGCATCCAGCCCCCCCTCCCTCTCAGCCACATTCCACTGTCCCTCAGGCTCTTCCTTTTCCTGTTTAGCAACAGATAACCACAGACGCCTGGGTACTCTCCATTATCCAAAATGGTTATTTTACAGTTTGGAAGTTCCTTCCTCCATTCTCTGGTCTTTCTCAGTTTCCTCCTTGCCAGCTCCCACATTTTCCTTTGGTTCTACAGGATCTGGCGGAACAGGAAAACCACCCAACTTGCCTCCTTGTCTCAGCAGGGAACAAATTTTTATTCCAGAATGTTTCTGGTTTCCAGGAGGGAGAGGTCATGGAGGCCCATTCTAGACCTGTCTTCTCAACAGATTTTTCAAGTTCCATTCTTTCAGAATGTTGACTCTTTAGACCTTTTTCCCTCTGTTGCTTCCTCAAGGTTTTCTGGCATTTCTGGATTTCAAGGTCATTTACCCCCATATTGATATTCACCCTCTCTTCAAGAGGTTTTTACGTATCTTCTTCTCAATATCAGTTCTCTACTTGCCTTTTGGTCTTTCTACAGTTCCAAAAGTCTGCCCCCTGTGGTAGCCTTCCGTAGACTTCGGGGAGTTCAAATATTCCCTTATTTAAAACATTTTTTTATTCAAGCTCCCTCTCAGCATCTCCTGCTTCAGAATCTACACTCCATCATGCTTTACCTGCACAGTGTGGGGTTCACTCTTAATCTCAAAAATTATGTGTTGATGCCCTCTCAGGACCAGGTGTTTTTGGGTTACAGGATTCAGACCATTCTAATATTGGCTTGTCTCCCACCTACCAGAATTCTTTCTTTGACTGCTTATTTCCAGTCTCTTTTTCCTCTTACAATGCTTCCTGCAAGGGAAATTCTCTGAGCTCTGAAGTACATGGCATCTACCATTCCTATGGTTCCCTTTGCCAAACTCCACATAGGGAAGTTTCAATGGTACCTCAAGACTGTTTGGCTGTAGCACTGCCACCCTCTGGAGGGTCTGGTTCCTCTCTTACCTTGTGTCATGCCCAAGCTCTGCTGGTAGATTCACCAGATTTCCCTGAAATCAGGTCTATCTTTTCAGATTCCTCTCCCTACTCATGAGCCGTGCATGAACGCTTCCAATCACAGCTGGAGAGCACCCTCCAACAGCCTAAAAATTCAGAGTATTTGGTCCCATCAACAAGTGACATACCATATCAGCATTAAGAAGATGAGGGTTCTACTTCTACCTCTACAGGCTTTTCACTCCCTTTGGGTTCCGGGTCCTCTAAATATTTTTATAGACAATACCACAGACATATGGTACATCAACAAGCAAGGGGACATGAAATCTTACCTTCTTTACAGGCTGGCTCTTGAGGTTTGGGATTCTGCACTCCACTATCATTTTGGTTCTTAAGGTGGTCTACATTCCTTCAGAGCACAATCTGGTGGCAGACTCTTTGAGCACATCCAGAACAAATCCTTATGAATGGATGCTTCACAGGGAGGTATTTCTGGACATTGTACATCAGTGGGGTACTCCTCAGGTGGATCTTTTTGCCTACTCTCTGAACAGACAACATCCCCGGTTCTGATCCAGAGTGCCAACTACTCTAGCTTTGAAAAATGACATCATATATTTTTCCTGTGCCTATCCCCCACTTCCTCTACTACCAAAATATCCTTCACAAGATGATGTGAGACACACCCAAAATCTTGCTGGTGATTCCTTTTTATCCCAAACAGCACTGGTTCTCTCTTCTGTTTCATCTGGCCAGTGACAATCTTCTCAAGTTGCCTCACAGGATGGATCTTTTCACAAAAGACAAGGGATCTCTCACTTGCTCACCCTTCAGCTGACACTTTGGGTAATATGGTTTCAATTCCTTTCAGACACCAATTTTCTGAGGCCGAGCTCTGGGTTTTGCAGGAGGACAGAAAACCCACTACTAGAAAATAATATGTGACTAAATGGAAGAGATTTTCTATTTGGTGTCTCAAGCATGACCTAAACCCTTTTTCAGTGGGGGTCTCTACGGTCATTTCTTATTTGTGTGAGTTGTTCAATTCTGGTTTGGCATGCTCAACTGTTAAAATTCACTTGTCGGCCATTTCCTCTTGTCTGGCTCTGAAGCCACCTTTGGCTTCTAGTTTTGAAGTCAAACAATTTTTTAAAAGCCATCCTTCATATTCGGCCTCCAAGAAAGCTTTTTCCTGCATCTTGGGACCATAATTTTGTTCTTCAGAAATTGATGCAGTCCCCTTTTGAACCTGCAGTTTCTTCTTCTTCTCTACAACATTGCACCTGGAAGGCTATATTGTTGGTGGCCCTTACTTTTGCCAAGAGGGTCTCTGAACTTTAAGCCTCATCACAGTTTCTTATTTTTTAGTTTTCTACAAGGACAGGGTATCTCTTTATGCCAATCATTCTTTTATGCCCAAAGTGGTTTATGATTTGTCCTTGAATCAGTCCATTAATCTTCCTTCCTTTTTCCTTTCCCCACAGAATACTAATGACAGGGTTCTTCACACCTTGGATTTGCAGAAGCAGCTCAGTTATTACTTGAAAAAGACAAAACATATAAAGAAATCTGAGCAACCTTTTGTTTCCTTTTATGCTAGGCAACTGGGTTTGGTGGTTTCTTACCAAACAATCCCCTCCCAGATTTCTGAGGCCACTTCCTTTTGCTATTTTTATGGCAAGCAGCTTTGTTCTTCTGTTCGTGCTCATTCTACCAGGGCAGTAGCCTCTTCTGGTGCTTTCTTTCAAGGATCTGGATACTTGATCCACCTTGGAAGCTGCCACTTGGGCTTCTGTCTGCAGTTTTACCAAACATTACAAGTTGGATGTCATTTCCTTGGCCAGGGCAGGTTTTTCCAGGGGCATCCTTCATGGGTTTGTGGAGAGATCTTCTGTGCCTTCCTCCTCCCAGCACTTTCCACTAGCTTTTGTACTCCCCCAATAGTAAAAAATACTGCAGCAGTGATAAGGAAGAACATAGTACAGCTGTAAGATGTTACCATAACAGTAGATATCCTACTTCTCACTGCTGTGGTATTCTGTCTCTCCCTAATGTCCCTAACGCCCTGTTACTTTCAGTTGCCCTACTTCTGGCCGAGGGGACCTTCTTGCATCCTTTTCTCCTTCTTCTTCCCTGCCTGGATGTACATGTTATTGCTTTTCTCTGGGGTGCTCTGGTCCTTATGGGGCACTTCAGTTTCTGAAGATTAGGCATCTGTACATCACATACGTACCTTATGCCTTGCACGTAGGACATACGTCTGATATATGATGCCTAGATGGTGTAAAGGCTTTGGTATGCTGGCTGGACTTCAGCTTTCCTCTGCAGTGAGAAGTTGGACTTCTACTCTTATGCAATATCTTACACAACTGTACTTTCACAATGATTACATTTAGAAAGGATTCTATATTATAAGCTTACTTCATAAGTTTATGCAAACACCCACTTTTTTTAGCATTGTCACAGAATAAATACAGAATGAGCCTGTGAAACAAACCAAGTACACAAGTATGTTGCTTACAATCTCATTTTAATGGCAGTTTATGCAGAAGGTATTGAATGTCTTTAGTTAAGCTAATTTTACATCTTTGAATGTAGGCAGAATTTTATTCTTTATTTATTTATTCTTTGTAGACTTGGTTAGTCGTATTAAGCTAGCGGCCTCTTTTCAGGGGAGAAATGAGATGGTATCTATACTTTTATGAGAAATTTGGCTAGGCATCAGGGAACTTCCCCTACTCATTTTGATAGGTGTCATTGGATTATTAATATCCACCGGAGGCTGAGCTACCACCAACTCAAGCAGATAGGATCTTGGTTTAACACATCATCTGAATGGTAACACACTCAGAAGTGCAGCGGCCCCCTTATCTGCACTGTAGTGTCAGAAATCCAGCTTCCTGATGTGGGAATGGAAAGTACAGTTTTGTACCTACCATAAATGTAGATGTTCGAGGATCCACATTGCTGCAGTCCTAACTATTGGGTAGTCCGCTGTCCAGTCGGCCCGAATACCAAAGTATATGGCTGACGTCGGTCACGGCGCATTAGACTGACGTCAGTACGTCAGGGTACTAATGCGCATGACCGACGCCATATCCTCAGTCTTTTCTTGCCCCAGATGTCAGAAGACCCTAAAAAGACAAGGCCAAAACCAAAACACACCAAACATACCTGCACCAAAATATATACAATATATACAAAGGTACCATAATATAATCTCACCTACACAACCCCTAAACACAGAGGGAAGGAGGGAGGGTAAATTGGACTGCAGCAATGTGGATCCTCGAACATCTACATTTATGGTAGGTACAAAACTGTACTATGTTCTTCATTCCACATTGCTGCAGTCCTAACTATTGGGTAGAATCCCAAAGCAGAGGTAAGGGAGGCTGGCAAATCATAAGGAAGCAGGAGCTGATAACATGCCTTGCAAAATAGCTGTGGCAAAACCAGCCCTAGACTTAGAGTAGAGAGGAAGGTGGTAATGCTTAGAGAAAGTATGCACTGAACTCCAAGTAGCTGCCTCCAAAATATCCTTAGTTGCCACCCCTTAGAAATGCTGTTGAAGTGGCAGTAGCCCTAGTGGAATGAGGCCTAATCCCAGCTGGAATCTCTTTGCCATGATGGGAATAACAAAATGCAATGCAAAACCCAATCCACCTAGAAATAGTTTGTTTTGACACAGGCTTGCCCTGCGAACTCAAAGCAAAAGAAACAAACAACTGCTGAGACTGTCTAAAATCCTTAGTCCTGCTTAAATAATAACGCAATTGCCTGTGTACATCTAAAGTGTGCAAAATCTTTTCCCCTTTATTTTGGGGATCTGCATAGAAAGTAGGCAAATGAATAGTTTGGTTTAAAGCCACACTAGAAACCACCTTAGGCATAAAGGAAGGATTAGTACGTAATGATACCCTATCCTTATGAAAAATCAAAAAGGCTCAACCGCCATAAGGGCCTGTAACTCAGAAACCCTTCTTGCAGAAGTAATGGCCAACACAAAAGCAGTCTTCCATGACAAGTATTTCAGTTCAGCAGTAGCTGCAGGCTCAAAAGGTTGTAGAGTAAGTTTCTCCAACACAAAATTGAGATCCCAAGCAGGAGTAGGAGCTCTACGTGGGGTCTTATATTCTTTGCCCTCTAAGAAATTGCTTGAACAAAGGATGTGAAAACAATGGTGGGTCACAATCATAGTGAGCTGAAATTGCTGCAGCATGAATCTTAATGGAAGAGAAAGACAAACCTTTGTCCAATAACACAGTAAGATATTGAAGAGCCACACTCAAATTAGGCTCCGAAATCTCCAAATTCTTTGCTGCAGTCCAAAATAAAAATCTCTTCCATTTTTCTGCGTACACTTTCCTTGTACTAGGTCTTCTGGCTTCCATAATCACATTTAAAACTTGTTGAGGAAGTTGAGACCTGCTGTCTTTCAAAACAGAATATGCCAGGCTGTTAGATGAAGAGTTTGAAGCTTGACATTGAGCAGATGACCGTCCCTCTGAGACAATAGGTGTGGAATCAAGGGTAAAGGCCATGGAGGCTTCCTTACCAGACTCCTCAGTAATGGGTACCAGTGCTGCCGAGGCCAATCTGGAGCTATTAAAATCATCCTTGGCTTGTCTTGTCTGACCTTTAGAAGCACCTTTGGGAGAAGAGGCAGAGGTGGAAAAGCATACACATGAAGATTTTTCCAACTGAAAGAAAGAGCATCCACTTTCCAAGCTGTGTGATGAAATCCCTTCGTGCAAAACTTTGGCAGCTGGTGGTTTAGTGGAGAAGCGAACAGATCTATGTCTGGAGTTCCCCATGACACTGTCAATTTTGAAATACATGAAGATCCAGTTTCCACTCGTGGGGATCCATGATTTGTCTGCTTAACACATCTGCTAAGGAGTTCTGTGCTCCGGCAGAAACCTTGCCTGAAGAGTTAGTTGCAAGCTGAGCGCAGTCTCCCATAAAATCATTGCTTGCCTGCACAATGGGTAAGAATGTGTTCCCCTTGTTTGTTGATGTACCACATGACAGTTGTGTTGTCTGTTAGAATCAACACCTGCCCTGGAAGAAGTAACTCCTTGAAAGCCATTAATGCAAACTGGACTGCTAACATCTCTTTCATGTTGATATGTAGATGCTGTAGTCTGGCAGGCCACTTGTCTTGTATCCACTTTCCATCTAGATGAGCTCCCCAAGCAATGTCTGAGGCATCTGTCGTTAGAATCTGACTTGCCTCTGGCCGGGTCACAGAGAGTCCCTTGTTTAGGTGACATTCCTGAGCCCACCACAAAAATTCCTTTTGAATGCAAGGTATTATTAGAATGACAGTGTCCAAATCCTGGCAGTGCTGTGTCCATAGATTTTTGAGATACCATTGTAGCTTCCTCATATGCAGTTTGGCATTGGGAAGCACCAGAATACAAGATGCCATGAACCCTAAGGCTTGAAGGACTGTCCTTGCAGTCAGCCCGGACTGAAGAGATAATTGATGGAAGTAACTGGAAAGATTCTTTTGTTTGTCCGGGGTTAAAAAGGCCATCTGGGCTGCTGAATTCAGTCTCACACCCAGAAAGCACATGTCTTGAGAGGGTACTAGACTGGACTTTATTTCGTTCACAGAATAGCCTAGGCATCTTAGCACTGCTATGACATATTCCAAATGCTGTAGAAGGTCTTCCTTTTCTTGAGCCAGAATCAGGCAGTCGTCCAAGTAAGGATAGATTTGAATTCCTTTTAGCCTGAAGTAAGCTATCACTGGAGCCAGAACCTTTGTGAATACTCTGGGCACAGTAGATAAGCCAAAGGGCAATGCAGAGAACTGATAATGAGAATTTCCAGCTCGAAAACGCAGATACTTTCTGCAACTTAGTCTTATAGGCACATGAAGGTAAGCTTCCTTGAGATCTAAAGTTACCATCCAGTGATCTTTGCCCAGCAGAGGTAAAAGCTGTTGTAACGTCAACATTTTGAACTTTGGAATGTCCAGATAAGTGTTGAGGATAGATAAATCCAAAATTGGTCTCCACGTGTTCCCCTTCTTTGGTACTAGGAACAGGCGAGAATAAAATCCTAGGCCCCTTTCTGGCACAGGAACTGACTGAATGGCTCCTATTTGGAGCAACAGAGAAATTTGCTTGCGAGCCTCTGTTCTTTGTAGAGGAGGAATGTCTGGCATGCCTTTGAAAGGAGGCAAGGTATGGAAATAAAACCTGTAACCATGGTGAATGATATCCAGAACCCATTTGTCTTGGGTAATTAAATCCCAATTTTCTTTGAAAAGAGACAGCCTTCCTCCTAGAGGTGCCGCCAGGCGAGAATGTACTGGCAGCTGAAAAGGCAGGTCATTGGGTCTGCTTACGAAAGGACTGACCCCTGCCCTCACCAGAAGTCTGAGCAGGTGAACTCCTGTCCTAGGCCTAAAAGAACCTTGAGCTCTGCCCCTACCACGTCTAGACCTACCCCTAGACTGGGAATCATAAGCAGGGTAAGTCCACCCCTTAGTAGGCCAATTTCTACTAAACTTCGGAGGCTGCACCTGCAAAAAATCCTTAACAGTTTGCATAGACTTAGCCTTGTCCTCCATTTTCTTTAAAACTGCTTCCACAGGCGAACCAAACAACACATCAGACTGTAAAGGAGCATCCAAAATCCTTGTCTTAACATGCTCAGCTAAGTTCTGATCTCTCAACCAGGCGTGCCTACGAAGAACAGAACCAGTGGCAGCCACCCTCGAGGAGGCCTGCACAGCATCAAAACCACACTGCAAAGAATGCTTCCCCACTTGTTCAGAAACATGAAGTAAATCCTGCAGCTCTTTACACTCAATACCTTCAGCCAGAGCATCCACCTTAGACTTCAATTGTGAAAGGAGATAATTCTGATATTTTAACATATGAAACTGACAATTCAACGCCCTCATGGCTAAAGTGGAAGAAGTGTACACTTTCTTTCCCCATCTATCCAAAGCCCTTGCCTCTTTATCAGGAGGAACAGGATTTTTAACCACAGAAGCCTTCACACCTTTAGGCCCCTGAGAGACAGTTTCTGGGTCCCGTGAGACTCTTAAAAGATACTTATGGGCGTCAGGCACCCTATAGTACCTATCCGGTTTAACTGGGGCAGGAGGCAAAGAATCAGGATTTAGTGAAGCCTCTGCAAAAACATCTTCTACAACATTCAGAACCGGAGGTATAGCTAAAGGCCTATGCTGGGGTAAAAACAAGAATTCTCTAAGCCTCTTCCTGGAATCAGAGAAATCTTGACCTTCCCATTTAAAATGCTCCCTCATGGAATGCAGGGTCTCTGAAAAAGAAAAATCCTCAGGAGGTGAAGCTGAAGGAGTAGAATCATCCACATCAGAATCAGAATAAGGAGGATACTCCTGCAAGTCCTCAGCAGAAGACTCAGAAGCCTCCGAACATTGCTCAAAACTCTCAAACTCAGGTTCCACCCTAGGCCTCTTATCAGGAGGGGGCATAGAACCTCTAATCATAGTAATCAAATCCTCTGCCATTTTTAGCATATGCTTCTTAGGCAAAGACCCTGAAACACTTGGAGAAACCCCCACTGAAGCTAAAGTAGGCCTGCCTCTTAAGGAAGCCTTGGCAACAGAAGGCGAGGCCCTAACCACCTTAGGAAGAGAGGGAAGAACAGCCACCTGAGAAGCCCCTTCAGCCTGGCCTACCTCCTGAGAGGACACATCCTGCAACAATAAAGTTTCTCCCTGAGACTCCAAAGAAACTCCTGGCAGAACCTCCGGCTCCACTGAGCCCTCTAAAGAACCGACGTCCGGGACTGTCGGTTCTTCCCCTCTAGGCTTCGCTGCTTTGTCCTTGCGCTTTTTGGCTGAAGCGGGCGTCGGAGCATCCGACGGCATTTTATAATTACAACGCTTCCCAAACACTAACCTGGCACAGTCTAACCTTCTCTTAATAGTGCGTTTGTTAAATCTAGCACAAGAGCGGCATCCAACAACGTCGTGCTCAGGCCCTAAACAAGGTATACACAAAGTATGGTAATCCCTATGAGGTATCTGTTTCCCACAAGAAATACAATTATTCACTTTTTCTGACATCCGGTTAAATACTGAGGCAAGAAAAAACCAAAATATTCCCCAACGGGGTACTTAGCCAACTTTGATTCGGTCTGAAACTCTGACTTCAGAAACTTTCAGAACGCCAACCTGCACTCGCAAAATTGCTTCTGCATCGGACCATGCGGCAAAAAAGACTGAGGATATGGCGTCGGTCATGCGCATTAGTACCCTGACGTACTGACGTCAGTCTAATGTGCCGTGACCGACGTCAGCCATATACTTTGGTATTCGGGCCGACTGGACAGCGGACTACCCAATAGTTAGGACTGCAGCAATGTGGAATGAAGAACATCCCACAGCCTACTGCACCAAAGGTGTGTACACTACCTGTTCTGCCACTGAGCTTTACACTTTCCTAGTAATATCCATAATTTTTGTTTTTAGAATTTGGGATCAGAATATTAGACTTCTACATGAGGCAGACAGACACACATACATAGAGTTAACATGAGGCAGACAGACACACATACAGTGCAAAAGGTAACACGAGGCAGACAGACACTCATACAGTGCAAAAGGTAACATGAAGCAGACACACACATACAGTGGTACAGGTAACGAGGCATACAGGTGCACGCATACAGTGGTATGCACACATACTGTGGTACAGGTAACATGAGGCATACAGGTGCACGCATACAGTGGTACAGGTAACGAGTCATACAGGTGCATGCATACAAAGGTACAGGTAACATGAGGCAGAAACACACATACAGTGATTGGCTATGCATGATTAACTTCATTATTTAATAGACGTGCATAGTGAAGTCTTTATTACTCTGAAGATACCCACAGAATTGATGGGTGAAAGCGCTCAGTATCTTTATGTTTCATTCTTGCTCTGTTAATTTTTCGTGTTAATTGTGGAATTTTTATTAAATACAGTCCTACGTGGAACCAGATCCGCTTTGGTTGTTTTACTAGTTATTGCTGCCTTTTGGTACACACATACAGTGGTACAGGTAACATGAGGCATACAGGTGCACTCATACAATGGTAGAGGTGCCTAAGCTCAGGCAGTGGGTGGTTAAACTAACATCTGTGTTTCATACTATAAAATGAAGAGAAAAAAAAAACAGCAACATGTTGTGATAATTGTGCCAGTCTGTGGTTCTCTTACCAAATATTTTGCTAAAATGGTCGAGAAGAAACAAAATTTAGAAAAAAAATAAAAAGCATTTTACTCACATCAGCCTTAAAAGATACAAAAAAATAAAAACATCAAGACTGAAAATAAAATAAAATCATCTAACTTGTTAGCCTCCTGGTACTGATGTAATATCACTGAAAGGAGCAGTCAGACCAGGGCAGCAGTACATCTAACACAGTAGAATATAGCGTAGGTATTCCTAATTATCGGTCTACCTATTTAACCAAGTAGGTGGCCTGATCAATGATCCTTTTCATGCATGACCCAGGCCTCAAGGCAAATATAACAAACATTCATTCAAAGAGATGACAGACAAATATTTACAATCTATACAAACAAGAAGCAAATATACAAATGCAGCATGACATAAAAATAGTGGGTGAATGTAATTTCGTTAAACAGTTTCTAGTGGGGAGTAAAGCCCCCCCCCCCCTCATGTGATTCACCTAAACATGCCAGCTGTATTGCCCAAGTCACCACACCACTTCATAGTATAAATATGGAATGTAATCATTATCAAACTAATACAACAGCTGTACATAACACAACAAGGGTGGCACAGTTTACTCATGACACTTGTTTTATTTTTATTTAGCTTATAGTTGAGCTAGACAAAGGAAGTCTTTTTAAGCTGCCATGACCAAATTACAAATAATCAAAAATAAGCTTTAAACATAAACAAAACTCTCTGCGGAAGCTGAACAAAAATCATATCATCTAACATTAGACTACTTAACAAATAATGATAACTAGTTTTCCCACCATCTACAATACACCTAACTAACCTTAGCCCACAAACTAATTTCTAAACCTAATGACTGCCCTGCCCTTAAATCAATCCTACAAACATACACCCCACAAGAACACTAAGGTCTTCCTGTAATCTGATGCTAATTGTAACTAAACCCAACAAAAGAGCAGGATAGTGTCTGTTCTCCCATACTATAGCCAAACTATGGAATAACCTTCCATCTGAAATAACCCAAACTGACCATCTAAAACTTTTTAAAGTAGCTCTAAAAAGACATTATCTAAACAATCCATCCTGCACCTGCCTCAGGAGCAAACCGCCTTAAACAGTACTTTGCACCAAATACGAAGATGACAGAACTTTGCACAACCCAGTCTTCACATTAACTACTGCATTCTGTACAGGATACTATAATTCTTACCTGTGATAGTATTTGTTTCTTAGTCCATTCTTTTTTTATTGATGTAACTTTATAACCTATTCTAAAGATTTTTCTAGTGCAGTTTAATGTAAACATCAAGAAATGTAAATTGTAATATGTTCTCTGCCTGTCATATCTGTAATACTTTTAATTGCATTTAAACATTTGTCATTCTCTGTAATGCTTGTGGAGCTTTTCTCCCCAGGCCTCCACTGAAAATGGGGATCTGACCCAGTGGACTTTCCTGGTTAACAAATATTAATAAATAAATAATAAACAAATAAATGTGAACAAAACTTTCATTATTTATCATTCATTATTCACCAGGAAGAACCATTTACATATACCACCTGCGACTGGAATAAAATAAACTGTACACACCTGAACTCACAGTCAGTTCCATGGAATGGAGGGGATGATTCACTCAAATAACATGAGATGGAGTGTTAGAATTGTAGCAGTACACGATACAGCATTCACAATGCCTATTTTTAGAAAAGTTGTGATTCAGGTGGTAATAAACCTAGAGAACCTAGGAACATTATAAACTTTGGTATGCAATGCATTCTGTAGTACTGCCCAAAGATGGAGAATGCCTTAGACACGCACTACAGTGACAAATGCAGAAAGTAAAGTGACTGCAATGAGAACACTGCTGACTGCAGGACTCTAGCAAGGTTTTTAGTCCTTACCAAGGAAAGACTCTGACCATGCTGGAACAGCTTGAAAATGGAAGTGCTTGCAATTAGTACATATCTGAGACAAATGGGAGCCATCCAGTCATATCTGATGTGATAAAGTAGAAGGTCTTTTTAGCATATGTTGTCAAATCCAGTCTGGAGTTTCTCTGCAATGGATGGTCATCTGTTAGCAGGTACAGGCAAAGTACAGTCGTGTACACTTACCATAAATGTAGATGTTCGAGTTTATTCACTGTTGCAGTCATTACATTTGGGTAATCTGCTGGCAGGTTGCCCTCAGTCAGCCTGAATAACAAAGTCTTGGGTCCTGCGTTGGTTGCTGTCTCCTCTTCCATGACGTCAGGTTGTCAGGGGTATAAAACATGCAGCCGACACCATTTTAATCAGTTTTTCTTGCCCCAGATGTCAGGTGCCCCCCAAATGGGGAGCAAAAATTATATATATATATATATATATATATATATATATATATATATATATATATATATATGTATACACATATGCATGTAATTTAGAACACAAAAAATTTACCTCCAACTAAAAGCAAATACACCAAAAAGGCTTTTGAGCATAGCGAAGGAAAGAAGAGGTATAATAAGAGAGAAAAAGGGGGCTGGCGGGTGGGTAACCCGGACTGCAACAGTGAATACACTCGAACATCTACATTTATGGTAAGTGCACACAACTGTACTATGTTCTTCGTGTTTTACTGTTGCAGTCATTACATTTGGGTAGAATCCCAAAGCTATGGATGGGAGGATGGAATTACACAGCATTAGGAGCAGCTATAAGGCCCTGCAGGATAGCAGTGGTAAAGCCTGCCCTGGATTTAGAAAAGAGAGGTAAATGGTAATGTTTGGTGAACGTATGAACTGAGCTCCAAGTAGCAGCTTCTAGAATGTGTCTGGTAGGAACCCCTCTGAGAAAAGCTGCAGAAGGAGATGCAGCCCTGGTGGAATGGGATCTGAACCCCTTGGGGACAGGTTTACCATGGTGCATGTAGCAGAAACAAATACAATGGCTTATCCATTTTGAAATAGTCTGCTTTGAAATAGCCTTCCCCTCTGCCCCTGCAGCAAATGCTACCAGCAGTTGCTCAGACTTTCTTTTGTCCTGTTTAAGTAGAATCTTAGTTATCTGTGTACATCCAATGAATACAGAATCCTCTCCCCCTTGTTCTGCGGATTTGGGAAAAAAGTTGGCAGATGAATGGTCTGATTAAGAGCCACATTGGATACCACCTTAGGCATAAAGGATGGATTGGTCCTGGGGGCCACCCTGCCTGGATAAAAGATAATGAAAGGCTCCACTGCCATGAGAGCCTGTAGTTCTGAAATCCTTCTAGCTGAAGTGACTGCTAAAAGAAAGGCTGTCTTCCAAGAAAGAAATGTTATGCCTGCAGTAGCAGCTGGCTCAAAAGGCGGTAGGGTGAGTTTTTCCAGCACAAACTTGAGGTCCCATGCAAGAGTTGGTGCTCTCCTGGGAGGTCTCAAATTTCTGGCCCCTCTGAGGTACTGCTTTAGCAGGGGATGAGAAAAGAGAGGAGACTCTGTGTTGTAATGGGTCGAGATGGCAGCGGCATGGATTTTTATAGAAGAAAAAGATAGGCCCTTGTGAAGCATCTCAGTTAAATATTGCAGAATCTGAGGAATATTGGGCATTGCTGTGTTTATTCCTTGTGCTTGGTTCCAGGCACAGAATCTTTTCCATTTATCAGCATAAGATTTTCTAGTACTGGGCCTTCTAGCCTCCAAAAGGACATCCATCACAGGTTTACTGAGAGATGTGACTGGTGAAATTTGTTGATTAGCCATGCTGCAAGATTCAGAGTTTGGAGCTGAGTGTGCAGAATTTGATAGTTCTGCTGAGACAATAGATGAGGTGTCTGAGGCAGGTACCACGGAGGAAGGTGTGACATATTCCATAGAAGCAGGTACCAGTGTTGGCGAGGCCAGTCTGGAGCAATCAGAATCATTTTTGGTTTTTCCTGTCTGACTTTTAGTAAAATTTTGGAGAGCAGAGGCAGAGGGGGAAAGGCATAGACTGATAGGTTTTTCCAGCTGAAGGATAGAGCATCCACTTTCCAAGCTTTTTTTGTGATGAATTCTTGTGCAGAATTTGTCTAACTGATAGTTTTGGGGAGAGGCAAACAGATCTATGTCTGGGCTCCCCCATTTTCGTGTCAACATGCTGAAGATTTGTGGATCCAGTTTCCATTCGTGTGGGTCCATAAGATTTCTGCTTAGTTCATCTGCCAGAGTATTTTGCTTTCCTGGCAGGAATTGAGCTTATAGGTGTATTTGGTAAGTCAAGGCTGTGTTCCACAAGGCCATGGCTAGTCTGCAAAGCGGGTAGGAGTGGGTACCCCCCTTCTTGTTTATGTACCACATAAAGTACAGTTGTGTACCTACCATAAATGTAGATGTTCGAGTGTATTCACTGTTGCAGTCATTACTCTTGGGTTATCCTGCTAGCAGGCTACCCGCAGTCGGCCAGAATTCCAAAGACTAGGTCCGGCGTCGGTTGCTGTCGCCTCCTCCCTGATGTCAGTGCGCCAGGGGTATAAAAGATGCAGCCGACGCCATTTTCTTCAGTTTTTCTTGCCCCAGATGTCAGGTGCCCCCAAATTGGTAGGCTGAAAAAATATGCCAATAAAAATGCATGCACAAAAACAACATTTCTTTCATCTACAAGCAAATACACCAAATAGGTTGTATAGGATAGAGAAGTGCAGATAAGTCCAGCAAAGAAAAGGGGGATGGTGGGTGGGTAACCTGGACTGCAACAGTGAATACACTCAAACATCTACATTTATGGTAGGTACACAACTGTACTATGTTCATCATGTTTCACTGTTGCAGTCATTACTCTTGGGTTGAATCCCAAAGCTGAGGATGGGTGGCTGGGCTAAATAGGATTAGGAGAGGCTATGAGGCCCTGCAGAACTGCAGTGGCAAAGCCTGCTCTGGATTTAGAGTAAAGAGGTAAGTGGTAGTGCTTTGTGAAAGTGTGCACTGAACTCCAAGTTGCAGCCTCTAAGATGTCTTTGGTTGGTACTCCTCTGAGGAAGGCTGCTGAAGTGGCTGCTGCTCTGGTAGAATGAGGCCTAATGCCCTTAGGCACTGATTTGCCATGCTGAAAATAGCAGAAACGGATGCAATGGCCTATCCATTTAGAAATAGTCTGTCTTGAGATAGCCTTTCCTTGTGATCCTGCAGCATATAGACACTAAAAGTTGCTCAGTCTTTCTGACAGCTTTAGTTCTGTCCAAGTAGAAGCGTAACTGCCTTTGTATGTCCAAAGAATGCAGAATTTTCTCACCCTTGCTCTGTGGATTTGTATAAAAAGTAGGCAAGTGAATGGTTTGGTTAAGGGCCACAGTGGACACCACCTTAGACATAAATGTTGGGTTTGTCCTCAGAGAAACCCTGTCTGGATGAAAAATGATAAAAGGTTCCACAGCCATGAGTGCTTGTAACTCCGAGACTCGTCTTGCAGAGGTTATTGCTAGGAGCAGAGCTGTTTTCCAGGATAAGAATTTTATATCCGCTGTTGAGGCTGGCTCAAAAGGAGACAGTGTGAGTTTTTCCAAAACATAACTGAGGTCCCATGCCGGAATTGGTGCTCTCCTTGGAGGCCTAATGTTTTGGCCCCTCTGAGGTACTGCCTTATTAAAGGATGAGAAAAGATAGGTGGTTCCGTATTGTAATGGGCTGAAATGGCAGAGGCATGAATCTTAATTGATGAGAAAGAAAGGCCTTTGTTCAGCATCTCAGTTAGGTATTGTAAAATCTGAGGGATATTTGGTATACACGTGTCAATGCCTTGTTCCTGGTTCCAAGCACAGAATCTCTTCCATTTTTCTGCATAAGATTTTCTGGTACTGGGCCTCCTGGCCTCCAAGATAACATCCATAACAGCTTTTGAAAGAGGGGTGTTCTGAATGGCTACATTATCTGCCATGCTGCCAGATTTAAGGTCCTGAGTTGGCTGTGCAGGATCTGATTGTTTTGCTGGGTCAGCAAGTGAGAAGTTTGAGGCAATATCCATGCTGGACCTTGAGACAAGCTCTTTAGGATTGGGTACCAGTGCTGGCATGGCCAGTCTGGTGCAATCAGTATAATTTTTGGCTTCTTTTGTCTGACCTTTAGGAGTACCCTGGGAAGGAGAGGCAGTGGAGGAAAGGCATATACTGTTAGATTTTTCCAGCTGAAGGATAGGGCGTCCACTCTCCATGCTTGCTTGTGATAAATCTTTGTGCAAAATCTCTGCAATTGGCAGTTGTGAGGGGAGGCAAATAGATCTATGTCTGGGTATCCCCATTTCCTTGTTATCATGCTGAAGACTTGTGGATCCAGTTTCCATTTGTGGGGATCCATGAGGTTTCTGCTTAGTTCGTCTGCCAGAGTATTTGTTTTTCCTGGCAGGAATTGTGCTTGCAGGTGAACTTGATAAGTCAATGCTGTGTCATATAAGGTCATTGCATGTCTGCAGAGGGGGTAGGAATGTGTACCTCCCTGCTTGTTTATGTACCACATGACCGTAGTATTGTCTGTCTTTATCAGTAGCTGTCCTGAATGAAGTAGATCCTTGAAAGCTGTCAGGGCATTTTGAACAGCTAGCATCTCTTTTTGATTGATGTGAAGATGCATCTTGTTTGCAGGCCATGTGCCCTGAATACATTTTCCTGCCATATGGGCCCCCCAGGCATAATCTGATGCATCCGTTGTCAGCGTCTGTCTGGCTGTGAGTAAACTGAATGGCAGACCCTTGTTGTGGTGACAGGCCTCTGCCCACCATCGAAACTCCTGTTGCAGGCAGGGAATGACTGTAATTACTGTCTCCGGGCTGTGGCAATGCTGAATCCAAACACTTTTAAGATACCATTGTAGTTTCCTCATATGCAGTCTGGCATATGGAATTAGTAGAATGCAGGATGCCATGAAACCCAAGGCCTGCCGGATTTTCCTTGCAGATAAGTGCGTCTTTGTTGCCAATTTTTTGAAGTAAGAAGTCAGTTGTTTTTGTTTGTCTGGCGTGAGATAAGCCATCTGGGCAGTTGTATTTAAGCTTGCACCCAGGAATATTACCTCTTGAGAGGGCACTAGTTTTGATTTCTTTTCGTTTACTGTGTACCCTAGGCCAATTAGTAATCTTTTTACAAACGCCAGATGCTTTAGAAGAATGTCTTTGTTCTCTGCTTGAATTAGGCAGTCGTCCAAGTAGGGATATAGTTGAATTCCTCTTTGTCTGCAAAACGCAATTACTGGTGCCAGGCATTTTGTGAAGACACTGGGCGCAGTAGATAAGCCAAAGGGCAGTGTAGAGAATTGGTAGTGCATTGAGCCAGCTATGAATCTGAGGTATCTTCTGCAAGATTGTCTGATTGGGACATGCAGGTATGCCTCTTTTAGGTCCAAAGTTACGAGTCAAGCCTTCTTGCCCAGCATGGGCAGTAGCTGCTGTAGAGTCAACATCATGAATTTTGGAACTTCCAGAAACGTATTTAGTATAGACAGGTCCAGTATTGGTCTCCAGGTTTTGTCCTTTCTGGACACTAAGAAAAGTCTGGAGTAAAATCCTTGCCCCTGCTCTTGTTGTGGTACTTGTTGAATGGCCCTCATGTCCATGAGGGCTGTAATTTGTTTTTGTGCCTCTGCCCATTGATTGTGTGGCAGGTCTGGCATACCTTTTGACCTTGGTAGGGTGTGAAAATGGAACCTGTAGCCTTGGGACACTGTTCAAGACCCATTTGTCTTGGGTAACCATTTGCCAATTTGATGAAAAAAGTGCTAGTTTTCCCCTTTAGGGGGCTGCCAAAAGAAAAGTGTTTGGATCTGGCAGAGGAAAGTCATTGGGACTGTTTCCTGTAAGGTTGTGATTTGTCTTCTCCGCTTTTGGAGGTAGGAGCACCCCATTGTTTAGGCCTGTATGAGCCTTGGGGCTGAGATCTGCCTCTGGGATGCCTGTATCTGCCTCTTTGTGGTCTGTCTGGCACTGGAAAGGACCAATTTTTAGAAGGCAAGTTCCTGCTAAATCTGGGTGGCTGTACCTGTAAGAAATCCTTAACTGTCTGCATGGATTTTGCTTTATCCTCCATTTTTTTCAACACCTCTTCTGCTTTAGTACCAAACAAAGTATCATGCTGTAATGGAGCATCTAATAATTTTGCTTTAACATGATCAGGCAGATTCTGTTCCTTTAACCAAGCATGCCTTCTAATAACAGAACCTGTAACAGCAGCCCTGCAAGAGGCCTCCAGTGAATCATAACCACAATGCAAAGTATGCTTTCCCACTTGTTCAGCTGCATGCAATAAATCCTGCATTTCCTTGTTCTCTGAACATTCAGTATTTGTCAACAATTTCTGTTTAAGCAGTGACATTAAATATTGCTGATATTTAAGCATATGAAACTGACAATTTAAAGCCCTAACAGCCAAGGTAGCAGAAGTGTAAACTTTTTTCCCCATCTGTCCAGAGCTCTAGAATCCCTATCAAAGGGGACATGTTTTTTTGCAGTGGAAGCTTTGACCCCTTTGGGACCCTGAGATATAGTTTCTGGGTCAGCAGTGGGGTTTTTATATAGGAATTTATGAGAATCCAGGACCCTGTAGTATCTGTCTGGCTTAGCAGGTGCAGGGGGTAAAGAGTCAGGGGACAGGCCGGACTCTGAAAATACGTCATCTACAATGTCTAGAACAGGTGGAATAGCGAGGGGTCTGTGCTGAGGCAGTAGCAGAAAGTCTCTGAGCCTTTTCTTAGATTCAGAATAATCTTGGCTCTCCCAGTGGAAATGCTCCCTCATGGTATGCAGGGTTTCTCCAAAAGAAAAATCCTCAGGAGGAGAGGCTGAAGGAATGGATTCTTCAGCATCAGAGTCCTCATAGGGCAGCATGGAATAATCCTGTTCAGAAGTGGAATCAGAGGAAATAGAAACCTGATCAGAAGAATCATATTCTGTCTCTTGCCTAGCCTCTTATCAGGAGGGGGATGGGAACCCCAAATCAAAGTAATTAGGTCTTCAGCCATTTTGAGCATCTGTTTTTTAGGCATGGAAGTCTGCGTAGGAGAATGCTGTATTTGTTTCTTTGTCTTTAGAGCTGCTTTAGTCTTTGTCTTTGAAGCTGAAGATGGCTTAATATATAGTTGTGTAGGTCTGAAGACACCCTCAGAAGCCGATGCCTGCTCAGCGGCTCCTGACCCATCTGAGGGAATGATTTCCGAGTGTCCAATACCTTGAGTATCCAGAGGCCAGTCGGCTCCACGTGGGAGTCGGAAGCGGCCTCTGGCTCTGAGGTAGCGGGCGCCAGGGGTTGCGAAAGCGCCTCACTGAGAACCGGCGAACTGGCAGCTGGCCTAACGGAGGCCTCGTCGTCGGTTTTGGACCTCGGATGCCTATCCTTTTCCTTGTCCTAGCGTTTTTTGTAAACTCCGGTCGTCGGCTGTTCTGATGGCATTATATAATTAAATCTTCGGCCAAAGTAATGAAATGCAAAATCGAACCAAAGCTTAATAGTGCGTTGATTAAATCTAGCACAAAACCGACAGCTAGCAACGTTGTGATCAGGGCCTAGGCAAGGAATACAGTAAGAGTGAAAATCCTTATGAGATATTTGCTTCCCACAAGAAATACAAATGTTAACTTTTTCTGACATCGGTCTGGAGCAAGAAAAAAGTTTCCCCATGGGGTACTTAGCTTTAATGAAGACTTCGGTTCTGAAATTCGGATTTGAAAATCTCAGGAGTCGGCCGACCGGCACTTGCGAACTGCTTTTGCTTCGGGCACCGTGCAGCAAGAAAGACTGAAGAAAATGGCGTTGGCTGCATCTTTTATACCCCTGGCGCACTGACGTCAGGGAGGAGGCGACAGCAACCGACGCTGGACCTAGACTTTGGAATTCTGGCCAACTGCGGGTAGCCTGCCAGCAGGATAACCCAAGAGTAATGACTGCAACAGTGAAAACACGATGAACATCTGTGGTGTTGTCCATCTTTATCAGTAGTTGTCCTGGATGAAGGAAGTCCTTGAAGGCTGTCAGAGCATTCTGTACAGCTAGCATTTCTTTCTGGTTGATATGTAGGTGCATTTGATTTGGGCTCCATTCGCCCTGAATGCATCTCCCTGCCAGATGGGCCCCCCAAGCATAAGCTGATGCGTCTGTAGTCTGGGTTTGGGTGGCAGGGGGTAGAATGAATGACAGTCCTTTGTTTTGGTGACAGGCCTCTGCCCACCATAGGAACTCTTGTTGAAGGCAAGGAATGAGAGGAATCAATGCTTCCAGGCTGTGACAATGTTGACTCCATAAGCTTTTTAGGTACCATTGAAGTTTCCTCATATGCAGTCTTGCATATGGAATTAGTAGAATGCAGGAGGCCATGAACCCCAAAGCCTGCAGAACTTGTCTTGCAGATAGTTGGGTTTTTGTGGCCACTTGTTTGAAGTATGTTTTTAATTGAATTTGTTTGTCTGGCATGAGGTAAGCCATCTGGGCAGTTGTATTCATGCTTGCACCCAGGAATGTAATTATTTGAGAGGGTACCAGTTGTGACTTCTTTTCGTTTATGGTGTACCCTAGGCATGTTAGAAGCCTTTTTACAAATGCCAGATGTTGTAGAAGAGTATCCTTGTTTTCTGCCTGAATTAGACAATTGTCCAGATAAGGATAAATTTGAATATTTCTTTGTCTGCAAAATGCAATCACTGGTGCCAGGCACTTTGTGAAGACCCTGGGCACAGTAGATAAGCCAAAGGGCAGTGCAGAGAACTGGTAATGCGAATAGCCTTCTTTGAAGCGGAGGTATCTTCTGCAAGACTCCCTGATTGGGATAAGCAGGTAAGCCTCTTTTAAGTCTAGAGTTACCAACCAGACATCCTTGCCTAGCATAGGCAGTAACTGTTGTAGAGTCAGCATCTTGAATTTTGGAATGTTCAAGAAGGTATTTAGAATGGATAAGTCCAGAATTGGACGCCATGATTTGTCTTTTCTGGGTACCAGGAAAAGTCTTGAATAAAAACCTTGTCCTTTTTCCTTTTCTGGTGCTGGTTGAATAGCCCCCATATCCATGAGGGACATGACTTTTTTCTGGGCCTCTGCCTACTGATTTGGAGGCAGATCTGGCCATCCGTTTGGAATTGGCAATGTTTGGAAATGAAATCTGTATCCCTGGGATACTATATTTAAGACCCACTTGTCCTGGGTAATTAGATGCCAATTTTGAGCATGAAGTGCTAGTTTTCCCCCCAAAGGGGCTGCCAAAAGATAAGTGCTTGGAAATGGCAGAGGAAAGTCATTGAGACTGTTTACCGTAGGGGGGTGCTTTGCTTCTTCTAGATTTGGTGGTGGAAGCACCCCATTGTTTTTTTCTGTAAATTTCTTGTGACTGAAACCTGGAGCCTTTGGTGTGTCTGTGTTTGACCTGAGTGGCTCTGTTGGGTACTGGAAAGGACCAATTCTTAGTAGGCCAGTGCCTACTGAACCTGGGTGGCTGCACTTGCAAAAAATCTTTTGCAGTTTGCATAGATTTAGCTTTGTCTTCCATCTTTTTCAAAACTTCTTCTGCCTTACTACCAAACAGACTGTCCTATTGTATAGGAGCATCCAACAATTTAACTTTAATGTGATCAGGCAGATTTTGGTCCTTGAGCGAAGCATGCCTTCTTATCACAGATCCAGTTATGGCGGCCCTGCAAGAGGCTTCCAAGGAATCAAAACCACATTGCAAAGTATGCTTTCCAACTTGTTCAGCTGAATGCAATAAATCCTGTAACTCTTTATTCTCCACACAATCAGAAATCAACATAATTTTCTGTTTAAGTAAGCCCATGACATGCTGTTGATATTTAAGCATATAAAATTGACAGATTAAAGCCCTGATGGCCAGGGTTGCAGATGTATAAACCTTCTTACCCCATCTATCCAGTGCCCTGGAGTCTCTATCAGAAGGGGTAGGATTTTTAGCAGTAGAAGCCTTAACACCCTTGGGACCCTGAGAAATTGTTTCAGGGTCAGCAGTAGGATTTTTGAAAAGAAACTTGTAGGAGTCAGGAACCCTGTAATTTCTGTCTGGCTTACTAGGAGCCGGAGGCAGGGAATCAGGAGCCACACTGGTTTCTGAGAAAACATCATCAACAATGTCTAAAACAGGAGGTATAGCCAAAGGCCTATGCTGAGGAAGAAGAAGAAAATCCCTAAGCCTCATTTTGGATTCTGAAAAATCCTGACTCTCCCAATGAAAATGTTTCCTTAAGGTATGCAAAGTTTCTCCAAAAGCAAAATCCTCAGGAGGAGAAGCAGAAGGGATGGATTCTTCTGCATCAGAGTCCTTATAAGGGGGAATAGAAAATTCCTGATCAGAAGAGGAATCAGAATAAATGGAAACCTGATCTGAATATTCATAATCAGTGCTTTGCCTAGGCCTCTAAGCAGGATGGGGTTGGGGACCCCTGATCAAGGTAATTAAATCCTCAGCCATTTTGATCATTTGTTTTTTAGGCATAGGGGCCTGAACACGTGACTCATGCGTCAGTTTTTAGACATAGAAGCTGGTTTTGGCCTTGTTTTTGATGACGGCATCGGTTTAATATACAAATCTTTAGGCCTGAAAACACCCTCAGTAGCCGGTGCCTGCTCAGCGGCTCCGGACCCATCCAAGGGAGAGACATCCACGGGTTGAATACTTGAAGAATCTCGCGGCATACCAGACTCCAAATGGGTCTCGGTAGAGGCCTGCGAATCAAAAGTAGCGGGCATCAGGGGCTGCGAAAGCACCTTACTGAGTACCGGCGAACCGACGACTGGCCTAGGAGAAGCTTTGCCATCGGTTTTGGACCTTGACGGTCTGTCTCTGTCTTTTTCTTTGCATTTTTTGTGAATTCCGGTAGTCAGATTGCTAACCGATGACATTTCAGGATAGTTAAATCTTGAGCCAAAGTATTTAGAAGCAAAAATATACCGACGCTTAATAGTGCATTGGTTAAATTTAGCACAAAACCGACACCAAGGCACATTGTGGTCAGGGCCTAGGCAAAGAATACAGTACAAATGAAAATCCTTATGAGGTATTTGCTTCCCACTGACATCGGTAAGGAGCAAGAAAAAGTTTCCCCAACGGGGTACTTAGCTTTAGGTTGAAGACTTCGATTCTGAAACTCAAAAGCGAAAATTTCAGGAGTCGGCCGACTAGCACTTGCGAACTGCTTCTTCTTCGGGCACCGCACGGCAAGAAAGACTGATTAAAATGGCGTCAGCTGCATGTTTTATACCCCTAGCGACCTGACGTCATGGAAGAGGAGACAGCAACCGACGCAGGACCCAAGACTTTGTTATTCAGGCCGACTGAGGGCAACCTGCCAGCAGATTACCCAAATGTAATGACTGCAACAGTGAAACACAAAGAACATCACATACTACAGTGATGGAATAATGCACTCCTTTTAAATCACTGAGCTCCAAGGCTCACTAAACAGGATTAACTATCAGTTTATAGCCTGTTGCAGAACACCCTCTATGCCCCCTCAAATCATGTCAGGTTCCTAAATGTATTTGAATTTCCTATAAACAAGAGCTCTTTCATTTTGGGAGAATGCAACTAGGAATACCAAAACACACGTACCAAGACCACCGCTAACACCGCGGCAAGCAGGATAATGGACTCACAAGAAGTATCCAAAAGAGATGAAAACCAAAAAGGTATACAAAAGTTTATTAAAACTTCACAAACAACGATCTTCCACTGTTAAGCGCTTTCACCCAGTCCAAATACCAGGCTTCATCAGAACAGTGAGCATCATATTCAAACAACTTTAAATAGCAGTAACAGGTCATATGACTACACCACTACCGCCAATAAACCCACATTGCCTCATTAAAACAAACAGCGATCCCTAAATTATTTGTAATGTACTAACCATGCTTTTAAATTCCAACTTAAATATAAAAGTAATAAATAAAAAATATATAAATAAAAATAATAATAATAATAAAAATATAAATAAAATGCCATCACTAAATGTAGAATGTAGCAAACACTAATACATAAGAATGTGTACAAACCCTACATCCAAAATCACTTGATCTACATCTAAATAGTATCGACAGCTTTAAACATATTAACCAACTAATGTTCACCATGTCCTTCCACTCTAACAAGATCAACTTACAATCTGGCAGCTCTTAGTTTTAATACGCTGCTAATACTAATATTATCATTAAGCCCTGGAGCTCTCCCTGCGTCCAACCTCAGTTGCCAAAGCAACTCCTTATACTCAAGTCTTGATTAATCAATCATTACTTGTTCCAGAACCAAAAACTTGATATTCATATCCTTACACACCTGGGCATATTTACAAAAAGCATTGGTGTCCTTTCCCTTATTTACGTCGTACATATGTTCGTACACCCTCCTTTTCAATTGCCTCTCCGTTTTCCCTATGTAAAAACTCATACAGGTCATACATAGTCCCATGTACACCACACCTTTTGCCCCACAATTAAAGTATTTAGAGGCTTGGATTTTAAATTTCTAGAAGGAATGAATACTGAACCTTGATTGATAATATAACTGCATTGATGACAGGCACCACATTTGTATTTTATTTTTTTTATATTTTTATTTTTATTTATATATTTTTTATTTATTACTTTTATTTTTAAGTTGGAACTTAAAGGCATGGTTAGTACATTACAAATAATTTAGGGATCGCTGTTTGTTTTAATGAGGTAATGTAGGTTTACTGGCGGTAGTGGTGTAGTCATATGACCTGTTACTGCTATTTAAAGTTGTTTGAATATGATGCTCACTGTTCTGATGAAGCCTGGTATTTGGACCGGGTGAAAGCGCTTAACAGTGGAAGATCGTTGTTTGTGAAGTTTTAATAAACTTTTGTATACATTTTTGGTTTTCATCTCTTTTGGATACTTCTTGTGAGTCCATTGTCCTGCTTGCTGTGGTGTTAGCGGAGAATGTAACTACCCCTCAATAAACTAGAGTAACTATACCTCCAATGTAGAATATACCCTAAAGCTCTTACATTTACTAAACAAAAACTCCCTGAATCAGATTGTTAAGAAAACCACTAGAGGACATAATATCATTGACCTGGTCCTTAAGTAGAGCTTCTTTGTATACTATTCCTTGGTATCTCCTTCCTCATCATGTATACTATCCCCTTGGTATCTCCTTCCTCATCATCACCCCAGATGTTGGCATGGCAGGTAGCTTCACTAAGGGATTCTATGCCTATTTCGACAAATACACAGTCTAAATGCAATGGAAAACTTAAAAACAAACCCTAATGGTCCACCAACATAAATAAACTCTACAATATTTTACTAGATAAAAAAAAGCTTCTACCAAAATCTCCTACAAAAACACCAAAACAACCCTCAAAAGTTCTGGGCAGACTTAAATCAACCACTTCATCCAGGTCATTCTACCACCCCAACCCCGGCTAACCACACCCATAGTTCCCCAGAGACCATAGCTGGCGCTTATAATAACTTTTTCACTGAAACAATCCAATCCCTAGCAAATCAACTAACCCCCACAAACTTAAACCACACACCTAATCTACCCACTAATCACCCCCAACTTAGCTTCCAACCGATATTTATTTATTTTTATTTTACATTTGTTAACCAGGTTAGTCCAGTTGAGCATTAGCTCATTTTCAGTGGAGACCCGAGGAGAAAAGCTTTGCAATCAGTATTAACATTTTACATAAAGTCAGCAAGAAAATTGCATTGGCAGCTAAAACAATTAGAGAAATAACATTTTACAATAACATTTTACAGAAAATAGTTGGGTACAAATGTTAGAGATCAAACTACAAAAAGCATTTACAAAAAATCATACAGAAAAGCAGTAGAGTACAATGTCAGAATTTTTACAACAAAAACTTAGGTACAATGTCAATGTAGGGAAAACAGTGTTCATTATTTCTAAGTAGTTATATACAGTACAGGTACAGATGAAGTAGTAAGGTAATGTAGAGGTTAAGCAACGAGACGGAGAGGTAGATGGATATTAAGACAGACAGTGGAAGAGAAAGGAGGGATGAGAGACAAGCTAGGGTTAGGTAGCTTCAGGGAAGATGACTACAATGGCACTAATATCCACTAGTTTTATCAAAACACTTATAAAAAAACTAAAACATACCACCCTTGCTGCTGACCTCCTCCCTGCAGAGTACCTACAAACAGCTGCAGATGCCATTGCATATCCCATATCTATCCTTGTCAACAGAACCTTATCCGAAAGTGCTATCCCCTCCCTCTGGAAAATATCCCATGTCATCCCATCCACAAAGGTGGAAGTTCTACAGACTTATCCAACTATAGACCTATTGCCATTCTTTCCCCACTAGCCAAAATAATGGAGAAATGTGTACACAAGCAACTAATGCAATACCTTACACACAATAACTTACTATTCAACTCTCAGCATGGTTTCAGGCCATACCACAGCACCACCTCAGCCCTCCTTTCCTTTACTAATGCCATAAACCAAAACAGGAATGACAATAGGCTATCCTCCGCCCTCTTTCTTGACCAATCAAAAGCCTTTGACATAGTCAACCATGAACTTCTCATTCTTTCTCTAAAATCTATTTCTCTCAATATGCACACAATCTGGTTTGTTCCAGTCCTACCTGATTGGTAGACAACAGGCGGTACTATGGCACGGCAAACTCTCCAGCCAGCTACCTCTCACACTTGGTGTCCCTCAAGGCTCCATACTAGGTCCACTACTCTTCTCAACAACCTTCACACTGCTATCCCTAAAGCTACCTGCATTCATTATGCAGATGATTCCACTCTGATCTGCTCAGCCACCTCCCCATCCGAATTGCAAATTCTAACCCAAAATAAATTTAACACTATTGAAACCTGGCTCGCCAACCAACGCCTACTGCTGAACCCCAGTAAAACTAAACTTCTACTCTTCACCCCCACTAGTAGAGCTGCCACACTTTCATTCTCTGTCACGTCTAACAATGGTACCACTATCTCCCCAGATCAACACACCAAAGTCCTAGGGGTTATCATAGACAATAATCTCAAATTTGACCTACAGGTCAACAAAACCATACAGACCATCAATAAGAAGCTTGGATCACTGTATAGAAACAAGACATTTTAACCCCACTGGCTAGGACTGCAATCGCCTGGTCGCACATACTCTCTACTCTTTTATATGCCTCACCTGTACTCTCAAACCTCAACAAATCCGAACTAGGTAAGCTGTCCCACAGCTACAACCATATTGGCAGATTGGCCACTGGCTCCACCTATAGAACCCACCATTGCCAGAACCTGAAACAACTAGAGTGGCTAGAACTGCCCAGCTTAATTCAGTTCAATCAGCTCTTAATAGCACACAAAATTCTGTACCCCCCTGAGGATACCCCCTCACTTATAAATATTATTAAGCCATATAGCAAACTGAGATCCCTACGGTCAGCCAACAAACTACTGGTCTAAACCCACAAAGCTAATAACTCTGCTGGTGAATCCCTGTTTGCCAACTTTGTTGTCAAAACCTGGAATTCGTTGCCAAACTATATAACCCTACGATCCTCCAAAAGTTTCTTCAAAAAAAACCTCAAACAGTATCTCAAAGTGAACTGGCTTTGCCCATGTACCAACCCTGATTAAGTTATAAACTGAAAGCATAATCTGTAAATATCATAACATGCACCTACGTCACCAAGCTCTATATCCAATCTGACGTCTCTTGCTTTTAATTGTGTATGTCCATGAGAATTGAGAATCCCTACTAGGGAACACTACTAAACCATTGTACATAATCACTTTGTTTTATATTTTTTAATGTTATCCAACTTCTTGTGTAATCTATGTAAGTTTCTCTATTTAGAGCTTTTCTCCCCGGGCCTCTGCTGAAAATGGACATGTATCCAGTCAGACTATCCCGGTAAACAAATGTAAAATAAATAAAAAAATAAAATGCAATAAAAGAAAAACAAGCATACAGCAGCTCAAAAGACCCTCGTCATCATCATCGTCATCTTTCGGCTGTTCCCGTTAGGGGTCGCCACAGCTGATCAACTGTTTCCATTTCTTCCCGTCCTCTGCATCTTGCTCTGTCACACCAACCACCTGCATGTCCTCTCTCACCACATCCATAAACCTTATCTTAGGCCTTCCTCTTTTCCTGTTACCTGGTAGCTTCATCCTTAGCATCTTTTTCCCAATATACTCAGCATCCCTCCTCAGCACGTCCAAACCAACGTAATCTTGCCTCTCTGGCTTTGTCTCCAAACCTTCCAACCTGGGCTGACCCTCTAATATACTTATTCCTAATCCTGTCCACCCTCGTCACACCCAGTGCAAATCTTAACATCTTTAACTCTGCCACGTCCAGCTCTGACTCTTGCCTTTTTGTCAATGCCACTGTCTCCAACCCATATAACATAGCTGGTCTCACTACCCTCTTGTAGACCTTCCCTTTCACTCTTACAGGTACTCGTCTGTCACAAATCACTCCAGACACTCTTCTCCACCCACTCCATCCTGCCTGTATTCTCTTCTTCACCTCTCTTCCACACACACCGTTACTCTGAACTATTGATCCCAAGTATTTAAACTCATCCACCTTCGCCACCTCTACTCCTTGCATCCTCACCATTCCTCTATCCTCCCTCTCATTCACACACATATATTCTGTCTTAGTCCTGCTGACCTTCATTCCTCTTCTCTCTAGAGCATATCTCCATCTCTCCAGGGTCTCCTCCACATGTTCCCTACTCTCACTACAGATCACAATGTCATCTGCAAACATCACAGTCCACGGGGACTCCTGTCTGATCTCGTCTGTCAACCTGTTCATCACCATTACAAATAAGAAAGGGGTCAGAGCTGATCCTTGATGTAATCCCACCTCCACCTTAAATGCATCTGTCACTCAAACCACAGACCTCACCGCTGTCACACTACCCTCATACATATCCTGAACCACTCTTACATACTTCTCCTGACTTCCTCATACAATACCACAACTCCTCTCTAGGCACCCTGCCATATACTTCTCTTAAGTCTACAAAAACACAATGCAACTCCTTCTGACCTTCTCTGTACTTCTCCATCAACACTCTCAGAGCAAACATCACATCTGTAGTGCTCTTTCCCGGCATGAAACCATACTGCTGATCACTAATCATCACATCCCTTCTTTACCTAGCTTCCAGTACTCTTTCCCATAACTTCATGCTGTGACTGATCGATTTAATCCCTCTGTAGTTACTGCAGCTCTGCACATCACCCTTATTCTTAAAAATCAGTACCAAAACACTTTTTCTCCATTCCTCAGGCATCCTCTCAATTTCCAAGATTTCATTAAACAATCTAGTTAAAAACTCCACTGCCATTTCACCTAAACACCTCCATGCTTCCACAGGTATGTCATCTGGACCAACAGCCTTTTCATTCTTCATCCTCTTCATAGCTATCCTTACTTCCTCCTTGCTAATCCATTGCACTTCATGATTCACTATCCCTACATCATCCAACCTTCTCTCCCTCTCATTCTCTTCATTCATCAACCCCTCAAAGTATTCTTTCCATCTGCTCAACACACTCTCCTCGCTTGTAAGTATGTTTCCCTCATTATCCTTTATCACCTTTACCTGCTGCACATCTTTCCTAGCCGGTCCCTCTGTCTAGCCAATCGGTACAGGTCCTTTTTTCCCTCCTTAGTGTCCAACCTTTCATACAACTCTCCATATGCCTTATCCTTAGCCTTCGCCACCTCTCTCTTTGCCATGCACCTCATCTCCTTATACTCCTGTCTACTTTCTTCATCTCTCTGACAATCCCACTTCTTCTTCGCCAGCCTCTTTCTCCGTATACTCTCCTGTACTTCCTCATTCCACCACCATGTCTCCTTGTTGCCTTCCTCTGTCTAGATGTCATACCAAGCACCTTTCTAGCTGTCTCCCTTACTAGCTCTGCTGTAGTTACCCAGCTATTTGGTAACTCTTCACTGCCACCCAGTGCCTGCCTTAACTCATCCCTGAACTCCACCTCACAATTACCCTTTTTCAATTTCCACCATTTGATCCTTGGTGCTGCCCTCACACTCCTCCTCCTCTTCTTGATCACCAACGTCATCTTACAAACCACCATCCTATGCTGCCTAACTACACTTTCCCCGGTCACCACTTTACAGTCTCCAGTCTCCTTCAAACTGGCCCTCCTAAATAAGATATAATCCACCTGTGTGCATCTTCCTCTACTCTTGTATGTCACCCTATGCTCCTCCCTCTTGTTAAAATACGTATTCACCACAGCCATGTCCATCCTTTTCGCAAAATCCACTACCATCTGACCTTCTGCATTCCTTTGTTTAACACCATACCTACCCATCACTTCCTCATCCCCTCTGTTCCCTTCACCAACATGCCCATTTCAATCTGCTCCAATCACCACTCTCTCACCCTTGGGTACAGTCATCACGACTTCATCCAACTCACTCCAAAATTTTTCTTTCTCGTTCATCACACACCCAACTTGTGGAGCATATGCACTAACAACATTCATCATTACACCATCAATTTCCAGCTTCATAAACATCACTCTATCCGACACTCTTTTCATCTCCAAAACACTCTTCGTATACTGTTCCTTCAGGATAACTCCTACGCCATTTCTCCTCCCATCCACACCATGATAAAAGTATTTGAACCCACCTCTGATACACCTAGCCTTACTTCCCTTCCATCTGGTCTCTTGCACACACAATATACCAACCTTCCTTTTGTCCATCATATTGGCTAGCTCTCTCCCTATACCAGTCATACTGACAACATTCAAAGTTCCGACCCTCACTACCACAGTCCTAGCCTTTCTCCTCTCTTCCTGCCTTCGGCCATGCCTTCCACCTCCTCTCCTCCTTCGGCCAAACAGTAGCCCAATTTCCATTCACTGTTAACCCGGGCCTCGCCCGATCCATTATGTAAATATTTACTGGTGTCCACATGAATAATTTGGCCAAGTTTTACGCCGGATGCCCTTCCTGACGCAACCCTCCCCATTTATCCGGGCTTGGGACCGACACAAAGAAATGCACTGGCTTGTGCATCCCCAAAAGACCCTCATATCAAGGATAATATCAGAGAACAGACTAAAAATTTGAAAAATGCTATTAGGTTCATAGATAGGTACTAGGCTGTCTGCCCGAAGGCATTTATAAGCCTAGCCAGAATGTGTTGGCTTTCGCCACCCCCTTAGATTAGTTCCCTGTGCCTCTGTCCAGCAGAGCCACTGAAGTGATCCCCGGGGTAAACTTTCTGTTTCCCATCCACTCATCAAGGTTTCTCTTGAAGACTGTTAGTGAGGAGCTCTGCCTAATGTAGATTGGAATCTTGTTCCAAAGCATGGGAAGTCTCTGGGACAGGAATCTATCCCTCCAGCACGTCCTATTTATTGTTGTGGTGAGGTTTAGATCCTAGAGCATGAGGCTCGAGGGGATGAGTTTTTGTTTAGGTGGAGCATGTCCATCAGTTCTGGGTTGGACATGGCCTTGTATGTCAGGCAGAGATCACATCTGAGTAGGCGGTATGCAACCGAGTACAGATGGAGTTTCTTCAGTCGAGCTGCATAGGGCATCTGTTTGAGACCAGTGATCCTCTTGGTGAGGTATTTCTGCAGTCTTTCCAGCTGTTGCAGGTGTCTTGTAAGATACATGCCAATGTCTACTAAAGAAGCCTGCAAACTTAGGCTAGCATCAGAAGCGAAGGATAATTACAAATCCTTGTGTATCTATGTTAGGAAACTAAGAGATAACACACAGAGTTACTCTAAACTTTCTCATAATGGCACCACCTACTCTGATCTAGTAGGCATTACCAATATATTATCAAAGAAATTCAGTCTGCATTTTAACCCGGAATCCAATTATCCCTGAATCTCTCAGACCCCTATTATCACTAAAGAATATACACTGAAGGTGCTCTGTAAGACTAGGAATACTATCTCCATGGGTCCTGTTAATATACTTTGCTGGTAAAAAACAGTACTTAACAAGCCCAGGGACAGCCACCCCTTAAACTATACAACCTGAGTTTGGCACACAGCATTAGTTAAGTCACTCCACAAGGGTGGCCCCACCACTGATCCTGATATAGGTCCATCAGCCTGAAGTACCTTATTTGCAAAGCCAAGGAATATATTACAAATGACCCAATAAACTATGACATTAAACAATTTCTGTTAGATAGACCCACAGCAGTTTGGCTCTGTTAAGGGCAGATCCTGTCTAGTGAATGTGGTTTAGTTCTTCAAACAGATAACACAGGCTACTGACAGCAGTCATAATGTCATTACAGCATACCCTGACCCAGGTCATTACAGCATACCCTGACCCAGGTCATTACAGCATACCCTGACCCAGGTCATTACAGCATACCCTGACCCAGCCAAGGTATTGACAACATCCACCTTGCTAGCTTAATGCATGCATTACAAACAGATCCTTCTGTAGTAAGATGGATAACAAATTGGTTGAAAGTCAAGCCACATGACGTGGGTAGCAGGGTGCCTCATTAGTGAGTATGAAGGGTGCCAGTAGTGTCCTGCAGAGCTCATTGCTGGGAGCCCTTTTGTTTGGCACTTACTTTTCTAATCTCCAGACAATGAACCAATACATCTGGCTAACCAAGTCTGCAGAATACTGTAAACTGGGAGTCATTGTTAGGTCCCCTTGTGATGCCCTAGCTCTTTAGCAAGAAATAACAGTTGAAAATGCCTAGTGTACTAAAAATGAGTGCAAATTAAATCTTAAAAAATGCAGCATTGTCACATTTGATAAACAACCCCTGCCCCAACATACAACAAATACAATACCCCACTATACAATAAGAATGTTGTTAAAGAACTATTCCTCAAAACATTGGCCATCATATAACAGCAGTAGTTAGAAAGTCCTGTGACTTAGCGCAGCTAATGCCAAAGGAGTATCACACAACTCTAACGAGGTAATTGAACCCTTATATTCAGCACCGATTAGGCCAATTATTGAATATAATGCCTCTTTGGGATGTACCTCACTAAACAAATCTAACAACTAGAAAAACCCCAGAGGTTCCTAAGTAAGATCGTCACTGACATAAAACTCCTAAACTACCAAAAAAGACTGGAAGCACTGTCTCTTTATTCTGAGTCATATGGACTCCTGAGGGGAGATCTGTGCCTTGCCTACCATGCCATTAGGGGCACAATGGTCCTGATGGCTTTCATCTCCACATATCAAATAGTTCCACAAACACCAGAACCAGGGATGAAATATTTTTCATTAAATAAATAAAGCACGGTGGAGAAATAGGTTAATTACTCAGCACCTTCCCCACCTCTGCAATAGACTCCCACTGAAAATCAAGCAATGTGGTACATAATCTTCCTTCAAATGAGAACTGAATGATTGGATGGGTATTCACATATTCACCCTTGGCTTGCCTAACATAGCCCTCTTTGAAAAAGGAGGTACAGTTTAAGAGTGGTTACTGGCACAGTATAAATGGTTTCAAAGCTCTTGTATTGCCAAAGACTCCTATTAACAGTACACTTTTGGCTTCCTTTAACAGAAGGTCGGTAACAAGTTTTCAGTAACCCCTGCATTTCACTTTGAGTTTTGAACAAGCAACTAGAAATGTATAAAAGTAGGAACTGATCAAATTTGTAAGTACTATAACTCTTACGTTCTTGGGAATGGTACTTCTTTTAGGGAATTAAAGGTCAAATTACATGGAGACTTGAAGAGATTGTTTTGTGTACACTGAACAACACAGATTCTGTTTCTTTTTAACTAATGCCCAAGCCAAACTGTTCAGACAAAATGTGCACCAAACCTTGGGCGAATGCAGTACTAATAATACTAGGGAGATGATCAGATGGCCAGAAGGTCAGGTTGTGCCCAGAGAAAACTCTACTTAATACTGAGAAAGTAGAAAAATATTACACTAATAAAAATTAAAGTAAAGTAATGGCTCCAATACCAAACTTTTTGATATCCCTGTTGAAGTTAGGACTAAACAGTACATAGAAGGTCCAATAGCTATTCAGACATACGTCCAAAGGTAGCATTAAACCCACTGCAAACAGACTTGATCAGCTTCGCAAAAGGTAACTTCCTCAAAAGCTTCTTCGGAGCACCAAGTCAAAGGCTTTTACAATGTCAGGAAAAGTGAAATGCATTCTGTTCTTTTACATCCATACATTTATAAAGGTGATTTCTGAGGGTGCTTCACAGTGTTTTGTCCTCCAGTCCAGTTTCTGAACGGACTGTATGCTGTATGAAGTTTGCATGTAGTCCCTATACAAACTTGCATTTTTTCTGCGTCTGCAAATTCCTCCCAAAGACATGCATATAGTTGAACTGGCAGTCTTCTAAATTGTCTAAATGTGTGTACAAGAGTCTGACAGTATATACATATCATATAGACTTCTTAGGAGAGACTTATGCCTGGCCTACACAGCAATCCAAGACCCAAACCTAATGAACTTGCTGCATATCCGTAAATCAAACATGACTAAGGCTACCCTTTTCAGGGACCTAAACATGGTCTGCGACTTAAATAGGCACAGCTGCTGCATCTTTGGAACAGGCTACCAATTCATGTGAAACAGAGTATCTCTATGACACTGCTCAAGAGGAACCTGAATGAGTGGATGGGGCACCACAAATTCTTACCAGGGATAGAGCCCACAACCCTCCTGCACATGGGCAGTCATCATTAAATGCAATCTTGGGTATTGACTAGCATTTCTATGACATTACATTGGGACAAAACATCTAGGCTTAAAATGACCTCCGGGTCAATAGCCTAGTAATCTCCTATGATCCTATGAATGCAACCTGCAATACTCTTGCATCCCATCATAAATTTAATCTCTGCCTTATGCACACTGCTTGCCAGGATAAGCTCTACCTCTCCCATCATTCCAGTTAGGATAAAGTTAAAACAGGTGCTGAAAAATGAATGAATATATACTCAGGTTGCACTAAGCAGCAGTAGGACTACATCCCTATAATGCCTTATTTCTGTTTGCAAAAAAATCCAAAAGCCTCAACATAGGATTTCATTTGGGGTAGCACAGGCTTCTGAAGTAGTTTAGAAAGAGAGTGGTCTGCAGGATTCAGCTCTATTTAGAGGCCCTGCTTTTTGGTTTAAAGAACAGTGGATGGATGACTTCCAAAGATCAGTGAACGAGTCGATATCTGTGTACACCTGGTGATAGTGTCTGTTAAAGGCACCAAAACATAGGTGTCAAAATCATGTTAGTTTTTATCTGCAGTCTAGCACAGCACGCGCTACCACAGTTTGAGATTTCTTTTTAACAAAAGACCCATCCCTGACAAGGTGATGTCAAGAGCAATGTGAGAAGGTATTCACTTCACATTTGCCCTAAAACTATACATGTTCTGTCTGCCTCGGGTGTGGGAAGTGCAGTTATTTTAAACTTAAGGAGTCAAGGCGTCACATTAAACGGTACAAAAGATTGTGTATTTACTTACTTTATTTTATTTGTTCTTTTCCCTTTAATCAGTAATGTAGTTTTGGGCAATCAAAGCCCAAATGGTCACAGTACTATGGCCCCTATCAGTGTCTAATGCATCTCCAAACTACCTTCCTTGTCGATGCTTCCCCACTACTTGGGTCATTTATCTAAGCGACTTTATCATGAACCCATGTTAACTATGAATGGGGAAAATCAGGGATGGAAGTTAGATGAAGGTCAGACACATGTTTGGCTGGTAAACTTACAGCTTCTGGCCAGAGACGCACTTTCGCTGCTACAGATCTTCCTCCTATGATTACAACGAACTATCACATGACTATCAGATGCTGTTTTCCTACTGCCTGCAGAACATGTGACTTTCACCAGGCACTAACCCCCTGCTACAAATACATTCTGTTCGTAAAAGGAGAACAGTGTAATGGCACTCAGTTACTTCCTATCAGTGCATCAGAAACTGGAACAAATCTGAAACTGTTTGCTAAAATTACATACAGAAATATAACCATCATACTGGTTGGCTTGAACTCCAGTATATTAAAAATAATACATCAGTCTTCCATCCAGTTACTTTCAAGAAAATAAGTCAAAAAGGTTTCCTGAAATACCATCATTAGCAACAACCACAAAGAAAATGCGTTATCAAGTATCTTTATTTTTCAACATTCACTTTTGCAGAGCTTTTAGCTGTATCATGTACATAATAAAGTAATCAAATGATACGTCCAAGTACAGAACTTTAAACATACATTTTATAAGGAGAATGTTAATCATTTAACCAAAATTGTCACTCAGTCTTGTAAAAAGTTAACACAATGAAATAAGTTAAACTAACCTTACAGCAATGATTAAGAAAGGGCACAGACAGCAACATCTCTGTCTGCCACATAAATGACATTAGGAACAGTGAAACTGTAACACTGTAAAAAGCAGCAATGGAAACCCCAAATATAAAATAGTAACAGAAGCCCTAACACGTATACAATCCAACTTCTTTCCATTTCTCAGATTAAAGATAAATACTAAAACCAAAAACAGTACAGTGTGCAAGCAAAAGTTTTTTTTTCCCCACATTTAGGCATCTACTGGCATGATAGCTCAGCATAACTGCACTAACACATTATTCTAGGTCACATCTCAGACAGAGTACATTGTGTTTCTAAGTCTGTTCACGCTACATAAATTTGGAGTATTCCATTATCATTACATGAGACTGACCTTACTACGACAGTCAGTAAGGCACCTCCACTGCTTACAATGTGTCATAAGGCAATCAAAATAACTGTTTAACTTACAGTTACTACATGCATAAATCTACAAGGGATTTTTTTTTCTAACATAACGTAGCTACATTGTTAGAAGTTTTTTACTTTGATGAGAATCCTAGTAAAAGACATGCTGGGAATCTTCTGAAGATTAGAAAACAGGCTAGGAGCTAGTTAAATCTCTATTCACACAAAATCTTACTGACCAAGATGAAGCAATCATTTAAAATGGCAAATTCCCTGGACCAGTCTGCAGAGGTGCATAAATATACCATTTTATTTATGAAATGGGCAAAAAAATCCCTGAAAATAAAGAAACAGGCAGACCAGTTGAATCTTGGTACTGAGGAAAATGTATATCTGCAAACATACATACTAACATACACGCACACACACACACACACACATATATATATATATATATATATATATATATGTGTGTGTGTGTGTGTGTGTATATATATATATATATATATATATATATATATATATATATATACACATATATACATATATATATATATATATATATATATATACACACACACATGTGTGTGTGTCTATGTAATACATGAGGGCAAGTATGTGATACATGAAATATTACAGCACAAATTTTATGACTAGCAGTAAAATATTTCATATATCACACAAACCAAACTCCAGTGTATTCTGCTTAGCCATTTCATGTACATTTTTATGCTAGGGTACATACATACACACAAATATTTCAGGCACGGACATGAATACCCTCCTAGCCTGCCAATATACCAAAAGAGTTACTCTCATAGTAAGTGTCCAAGTTGTTCTTAAAAACATCTAAACGAATGCTTGCTTTAACGTCATTTGATATTCTATTCCATGCGAGAACCAGTTAGTGCACTTCTCGTTCCTACAGAACCTTCTACATCGGTTGATGATTCTCTACTATTCTGTGATACCCCCATACATTCCCATAAGTAGTTGTCTCTATACACTTCTCGTTCCTACAGAACCTTCTACATCGGTTGATGATTCTCTACTATTCTGTGATACCCCCATGCATTCCCAGAAGTAGTTGTCTCTATACACTTCTCGTTCCTACAGAACCTTCTACATCGATTGATGATTCTCTACTATTCTGTGATACCCCCATGCATTCCCAGAAGTAGTTGTCTCTATACACTTCTCGTTCCTACAGAACCTTCTACATAGGTTGATGATTCTCTACTATTCTGTGATACCCCCATGCATTCCCAGAAGTAGTTGTCTCTAAATGCCCTCTATACCTGAACAAGGTCTCCTGTTAATTATCTGTATGAAACACTGTACAAGTTCAGATATTTCAGTCTTGCACAATAACTTCAATGTTCACATCCACGGATGCCCCTTGGTATATTTCCACTGTACTCTTTCCACTTTACTCATGCTTGTTTTCTTGTAAGGTTTCCAATATTGTTATTTCATACTCAGGTTTGGGTCTAATGTAACAAACAAACTGATTTCATCAGTTCTGATTTCTAAGACTTTATACATCTTTTAATACAACCTATAGTTCTATAACCATCATTAACCAACTGGTTAATTGTTGTTTGTCTTTCGGCTTTTCCCGGTTAGGGGTTGCCACAGCGGAACTCCGGTCCGCTAATGATTGGCAGTAGATTTTCACGAACGCCGAGGTGCCAGCTCGATGTCCAACCTTCAACGAAGGCATGCCCATTTACGCATGTCTTTCGAACGCCACCCAACCATGGGGAGGACATGCAGACTCCACACAGAAGGCACTCCCCGCACTCCAGCCGAGAATCGAACGGGAGAACCTCTTGCTGTGAGGCAACAATGCTACCACTGCAATATGATTAGAAAAACTCAAAGCTGGATCTACCCACATACCCAGATCCTTAAATGAATTTATAGTTTCAATCACTGTATGCTGTATTAAATATTCACCTTTCAGTTTAGAACTCCCAAATCTCATATGCTTAGTTTTTGATGTACTTGCCAGCAAATTATTGTCTTGTGCCCAAATGGTCAGTTTATTCAAGTTGTTTTGCAGACATGCACTACCTGTAACACACGTAATCAGATTACCCATTTTCACGTCATCTGCACACAGACTGTAGAACACCTCACATGAAAAAGAGAGAGCTGAAAGATTAAATCTAAATAAGTATGGGCCCACGACAAAGCCCTGTAGGACACATTGACTATAACACCGAATTTCACTTGTTCGATATCTGTGTGATACTTGCCATGTCCTATTTGTAAGCCATGCAGCTATCCATCTTATCAAGAGTGCATCAGTACCTAGTTGCTGCAATTTATTGATCAGTGTTTTGTGTATGACCCTATTAAATGCTGAGGTTAAATCTGTATAAATTACATCATAGCAGAATCTTTCATTCAAAGCTGTTAATATATTGTTATAGAACATCATGTTACATACAGGTGTTAATAGATCTATTTTCAACATATACATGCTAACATTTTGTTTCAAGTTCCAACCTTTCCAGTTTTGGCAATAATTTATACAATATAATCTTCTCCATTATTTTTCCACAACAACATAGTAAACTTATGGGTCTGTATGTCTCTGGGTTTGGCCTACTTCCATTGCCCTTAAAGACAGTTTTAAGGAATACACCTCTCCCAATCTTGAGGAATCTCCACATGTTTATACAACCTTGTGAATAATAGCTATAATGGTACTGTAAGCTCATACCAAAGTGTACTTATAGTTACTAATTCTGTCTCCTCCCTGTGCTTTGTTTAGGTCCAGTTTGTGTAGTTCATTTTCAATATAATATAATTTGATTTCAGTATGTGAAGTTACCTGGATATTACTAGGACAATTTATCACCCCCTTGGTGAAGCCAAACTCTTCTGCATAAGAGTTTGTAAATGTATTTATAATCTGCCGTGTCTGAGAATAAATTTTAGAATCTATACATAGTTTATCAATTTGTACATCTTTGCTCCTACCACATCTTATGTATCTATAAATGGTTTCCTACTATGCTGAATATCTTTATATGAATTTTCAACATTTTTTTCTTGATCTTGTCTCACAGTATGTTTAATATGTCTGTCCAGCTTGTTTGTTTCAGTTTTTCAAAGTCGAAGTTTCACCTGTTTTCTATTTCTTATATTTTTTGCCTCTCACCTTAATCAAGTATCTTGTCTTATGGAAATATATTCTCCTGATGCTGTTTAACTAGATTCTGATGTTAAACATTGTTTTGATTTCTTTTTTTTTTTTTTTTTTGCATTCAAACAATTTCTCTTTCCAAACTTCCCAACTTGGTAAATTTAAGTCCACAGCCATTATTATTCTTCCCTCCTGTGTTTCATGTAAGAAATGTAAGAATTCCTGTAGGTCATCAGTTGAATTTGGTGGTCTGTACACTACAACTGTTATATGTTCCAGGGTTGTCTTTATTCGATTTACCTTCAAAATGTTGATGGTCGGAACATCGAACCGCATCCGCGAACTCCAAACTGTGTCTTCTCAAAACATCGAATGCCAATGTTCCGAACTGCAAAATCTCGCCCCCTTTTTGATCCATGTTAGCACTTGTCTGTAGGTGTGGCGCAATCAGAAATGTCAACGTTCGATGTTTTTTTTGAGTTTTGAAAGATTCGGCAGTTCAGGTTTCATGGAAATGTTTCAGTGGTGTGCACATTCGTGTATGTGCTGTCGACATTTTAAAGGTAAACTCTTTATTCTTACAGTTACACAATCTACAGTATTTTTGTCATCACTGAACAAGTAACAGTCACAGGTTTCATAACAATGTTTAATCCTTATCGCAACACCTACACCTGATTTTTTGTTAGAACGTCTGTTACAGTAAAAATATTTATACCCTGACAGAACTGGTTTCTAATCATTCTTCTTTAACCATGTTTCACAAAATAACAACATCACTCTTGTGGGAATGTAGCAAAATTTTCAATAAAAAAAACTTTATTACTAATGTTCCTAGCATTAACAACCATCAGAGATGTATCAAATGCTGCTCTCTGTGAACTGTTAAATTTTTTACCCAGAAAATTCACTTCCCTGATCTTCACAAGTGCACACCATTCTGTCTAAACATCTGTGCCCAAAATTAGGCTTGGATGCTCTACACGTTTTCATTTTGTACAATAGGACATTTTTTTCATGTAGGTATTTACCAATATCAGTAATTTCCATTGACTTCCGTGACATACCTTAACTGCCTAACTTTATACTAAACGGGGTTTAGGTATTTTGTGCAGGCCTTTTTTCCATCTTATAACACCCTTTATTTGGGTCTTCTGCTTATACAAATAAATAATATATAACAATGATAATAATATATTTTTACACTGTTCTACTACAAGTACTCACACACTTATTTGCTGCCACTTGCTATAAATGGCAACTGCCCTAACCTCCACTAGCCTGATCCTAGTTAATTACATAGCCCTTCCACCACCTAACCATACTGAACAGTATGGCCCTACCAGATCCCTAATTCTAACCCTAAAATTTTCACTTGATCCCTAACAATAAACATAGCATTCTTCTCCCTAACCCTAAAGTCCTTGATCACTCCCTAAACCTAAAACTCCCCTCTCCCCTAAACCTAAGGTCCCCAATTGCTTACCAATCCTAAAACTCAACTCCTACTCCCTAAACATAAAACTCCCCTCTCTCCTAAACCAAATATCCCCAATCACTCACCAATCCTAAAACCCCGCCCCTAAACCTAATATCCACAATCACTCACCAATCCTAAAACTCATCTCCTGCTCCCTAAACTTAAAACTCACTTCCAACTCACTAACCCTAATCTCACCTCCTACTCCCTAAACCAAAAGCTCCCCCAATCCTAAATCCTCCTCCCAATTACTGAAACTCTAACATGCACTCCCTCCAAGCATTTGCCAGGCTTCCTTGGCTTGAACTTGGCTATTGTCTTTAAGGGAGGTACGGCAATTCTACTCTGTCCTCAAGAGTGCTGGACCTTGCCTGAACATGAAGCCAAGTTCAAGAATGAGTGGCTGGCCGTGAGAAATACAGGCCACCCAAGTCCCTGGCTGTGAGACAGTGATGTTCTAGTACCTGGCACTTGGATGCTTGTAGCAGCCTCTTTTGATATACACTCACACACACACACACACATACACATACATATAATTATATGTTTATATATATATATATATATATATATATATATATATATATATATAGGCGGCCGCGGTGGTGCAGCGGTTAGCGTTGCCGCCTCACAGCAACAGGTTCTCTGGTTCGATTCTCGGCTGGGGTGCCCTCTGTGCGGAGTCTGCATGTCCTCCCTGTAGTTACGTGGGTTTCCTCCGGTTGCTCCGATTTCCTCCCACATCCCAAAGACATGCTGTAGGTGAATGGGACACTCTAAATTGGCCCTAGGTGTGAGTGTGTGCATGTGTGTGCCTTCTGTGGAAGGTTGGGCGCCGGGCTGGCAACTCGACACTGTAAAACTCCACTGCCAATCATGAGCAGACAGGTGATCCGCTGTGGTGACCCCTAACCGGGAAAAGCCGAAAGAAGAAGAAAAAGTATATATATATATATATATATATATATATATATTTATATATATATATATCTATATATATATATATATATATATACATACAGATATGTATATACACACATTATACAGAATATATCTTAATTATATTTTATACATATGTATGCATACACACACATGCTTGCATGTGCACTCCCATCAACTTTCTCTCACACACACACAGACACACACACACACACACACACACACACACACACACACACACACACACACGTTCACATTCACAGGGACATGGTACACATATATACATCCCTGTAACACACATCACAAGAGAAACACTAGACTGATGTGGCATTTTGGCTGCTCTTAAATCATAAGTTTATTTTTTCCATTTTACCTACACACCATCAAGTCCACACGTGACTCAATCTACCTATTCCATTCCCTATTGAAAAGCAGCTGAGCATGGAAGACTGTCTTCTGGGCAGCTAATCTAACCAGGGTCATCTATATCATGGTTGTGCTACAGAACTGGGTAAGAAATGTTTTTCAAAAGACATATCTTGATTTCTAAAGAAAAAATAAAACCAGTTGGGTAACATGCTGTGTATATGGACACACACACATACGCAGTAAAATAAATTTCTCTATACTTTCTCATCAAGAGGGAATATTCTTTTACTAATGACCAACTCTTTTTGCTGTCTTAAAATGTGAGCCAGACAGGAAAAAATCATGCTGTAGGTATGCAAATACACCACTCTTACCATTCAGTTTCCTGATTCTAAGACATCACAGACCCCAATTTAAAGATTAAGTGTCAGTAAATCCAAGTCAAAGAAAGATCTTGTTCAGATTTTATACAAAATATTAAAATTAAATATTCCAAGATTCTTACCATATTGCCAAACACTCTATAATCTGTTTTTACTATATTTACATATTTTACCCAAAAGTCAGATAACTTGTGTGTTGCAGCACAGAATGCACCCTTTAAAATAAAATAAAATAAAATAACAAGCTTTACTATGCCAGTAAAAGAAAACAAGTGTTCATACATAAGTCTTACATCTTTCTCTTGAGGGCATTAATTGGGTAAATGGAAGTGTATCCTTATGAAGGTTAAAGGTTTACGGCCAGGAAAGGCCAGCATATGAAGATGGGACAGCTAGGTAAGGGTAATCAAAAATGGTATTATTTTTTCACAGAAAAGATGGTACAGGCATGGCATGGACTACAAGTACATATGATGGACACCAGGTTTGTTACACAAAATGAAAAGTGACAGGGCAAAGATGGAAGAATGATAAAACATGTGATAACAAAGTCACTGTAACAAAATGCTAAGTAGCAGAGTCTAGCAAAATAACATACTAATGAAAAGAACTTGGGGTATATCATAATGTGGAAAGTATATGGGGAAAGTTCTATCAAATGAGCTGAGGACAGGTAAGGAATGCAAAGAGGCAGTATGGAGACTGACGGAGATACTGGAATGCACAGGAAGACAGTGCAGGTAATACTAGAGAAGCAGATAGCACTGTCTACTCCCTCAACTTAATGTATACAGCTGCACAGTCCCCAAAGACACAAAGCAGCACAGAAGTGCAAAACAAAACTGATGCAGAGTTTACAAGTTATGACATGACAAAAGCTTTGCCTGCATACTATCGAGGAAAGGATGTTGTTACAACAAAAATATTGAGTGCTACTGGAAATTAAAAGTGGGCATGGCAGCAGGTGTCATAAAGACACCCAGGCAAGAGGAAGTGTAAATAATTTAAAAAGAAATAGCTAGCCTCAGATGTAATATTCACAACTTTTATGTGGGGTGAGAGAGAGAGAAAACCTCATAAGTGAAACACCTCTTTCTTATGAAGTAATAGAGTAAAATAATGCAAAAATCCATGAATGCACTGGTCAGACATGAGCAAGCTCTTCTAGTAAGAGAGAAAGGAATGCATGCTGCTGTTTGTGCGGGATCAAACGTTAACTGATGGCCTGTCTATGCACTTCTCTGTGCAACTTCAGTGGAGAAGTAACTTCTAGAAAGCAGAAGATTAGCATATAGCAGTCTTGGCAACAGTAAAAAATGAATAAAAATGCAAGACATTTTATTTTATTGCACTGACACTGTCCCCTGGTAAGGCATTAGTTCAGATGCTATCCATTCATACAAAAACCATCAAGCATTTTGCCTAATGGGATTACTGCCTGTCAATACCATAACAGCTCAGCATGTCCCCTTGCTTACTGGACATTCACTCCACAGGCCTTCTGCAGCTCAGGGATTGTATTCCTACAAGGTATCATAAAAGGCTAGACCCTCAGCATCATGAGAAAATGGAACATGTGATGCACAGGAGGTCCTTCATCTTAGAAATAAAATATTCTTCTCAGTTTCGTGGTTTACAAGTATGGAGTATGGAGGCATACATTGAGATCTTGTTTCTTAAAAAGATATCCCTTCTCTCTGCAGTCATAGTGCTTGTTACACCTCTTGTTTCTAGCAGTTGCTGGTGACAAAGATCCTAAGATATCTCTTCTGTCGTCCCCCCCCAAAAAAAAAACAAGGCAAAAATCATTCAACTCTCACAATCTCACCCTCTTTCAGACTTCCTTCTGATATGTTACATCCTGTTAGGCACCAAATAGGTATCCTTCGGGGGAAATGCAGACAATATGGCAAAAACAAATATGACTAGCACACACACAATATACTAAACATGACATTATAAAGACAGGTAACCTGAAACAAGAATAATGCATGACCAGTAACTACCAGGAACGCTGCAACAAGCATGTCCATCACAGAAAGTTAAAAAATGTGTGAAAATATTACACAGCAAAACAGCAAGGCAATGTCAGGTGCAATGCCAATAAAGCAAACCTCAGCAGAATCCCCTTTCTAGAATCACAGTAATCCCGGAACATAAACAGGGAACATGCTTATACTACAACTCTGCAGCAAAAAAGGCTGTATAGTTTAGCCAGCATCAGGGTGAAAGCACATTTTCCAACTCATAGAAAGACTATAATTAGTTAAACACTTTTTGACTATTTTAAAAAGGAGAAATGTACAAGAAATTATGAAGGACAGAAGGGGAAGTGGCAGAAAAGTGAGTAACCAACTCATTTTCACCAAATCTGCCCTGCAAATGAATATAACCTAACCAGTGCCCTCACTCGAAATGTTAAAGATTGCATATTGAGAGGATGAAAGAGGGTGCTTCCCCTTGTTATGACATGGGGTTGATGCCACCCCCCCCCCCCCGTGTTAGTCCTTTTTTTTGAGGAAAAAATAAAAAATAAAAGATCCAACAAAAATGATTTGGTAAATCAATCTACATGCATGTTCTACTCTGGTTATCTACAGAGGGTCTGAAATGAGGCAGGGAGTCTATAAGCAGGACCTTAGCAGCTAAATGTCAGTGTTACGAGTTAGTTTACCTATCGCTGATATTGCTTGATACAGTATCAGTTTTGAGACACGACTTCCTCATTGAGCATCTCTATGTATACATACTCACTATATCTGTGAGACACTGTACTCAAGACATACATACAGATAACTGAGCGTAAAATGTGAAAATGGTCACAAACTCACATCTCTAAAGTATTAGCAAAGGACAATTTTCTCAGCCTACAGCAAACTACAAAACCCCTGGGGCCACTTATTTCCCTGAAGCCACCTCAGTGATTCCACCTAAAAGGATTGCAGTACAAGGTTTCAGACCACTTGTCTAGCTTGATGTCCCATTTTCTCCCATCTGATCCATAAATAAAGCAGATGCTTTTACTGCCCAAAAGTGGGAGCTGCAGTTTCACAGCTCATAGCAGTGTGTGGAGCTGAGCAGAATGATTACAAAGTTCAAAGTGATGTTGCCATTCCTCATATCCTATGTGTCTGGCTGGCTGGCCAAGAAACAAGTTTTACAAACCAAAATAAAAACAAAAATAACACATAAAATTACCTGAGGGTGGCCACATCTTCAAACATGCCAGAAAACACTGAAAATGTGAGACATTATTCAACTTGCATTTTAAAAGAATATTACAGAAGGGAAGAAAGTATTAATGATAGAATCATTCAGCAAGATACATCATGCCACACTTAGAAGGATTTGCCAAAACAAACTATTGGTGTCGGTGTCCAACAGGAATATGTCAGACATTGTTTAGCTGACCCACAGGAGAAGCAGCAAATATTACTGATGTACTACAGTGTCCCACATGCACAGGCAGTGTCAGAATATGATGTTATCGTGCACAAAGATGGTGACCTCATTATGCCTTCCTTTGGCACAAAAACTCTCCTGGAATGAAGACTAGTCTGACTGAAACTGGTTCATTGATGTACATTGGGCAGAAATGTGGAACACTGGGGGAAGGGGCTTCTAATGACCAGAGAAGGACTGAACTTTCCAACCTTCGAAGGCATACGTTTATACAGCTGATGACCAAATGGCCCACTTGGTCTGACCACTGTCCTGTCTAGAGCATAAACTGTGCATGCTCCTATAAACAAAACCTCTGCATCCTCCAACTCCTCTTTAAAGCTGCCTTAAAGTGAATGCAGTAACTGTTTTGCCCACTGAACTCTGAATTCTGAGCACAATTCCACCACTGCTGTGAGACAGTCACACTGGTTTACTACCCTAAATTTGTGGCAGAACGTGAAGAAGCTTTCCACGGTTCTGCACATGCTCTGTACAACGAAGTGTGTAATGCGAGGCCATCTGCTTGACAGTTTTCTGTGTTCTGCTTTGTCATTTTTAATTTTACACTGCGGTCATTCATTAACAGCCCTCCTTGTCCCTGAAGCAAAACTTACATACCATTCACTTTAAAACACAATATACAATTGCCAGTTAACAGACCTGCCTTGTATGCCTCTCGAGGTCTGGTTACTTTGATAAACATTTAAAGCTTTGCTCTCAAGGTCTGCTATTGTAATTTGAACTTCCTAAGTACATGGCATGTTTAACTGGTAGAAGCATTCCCTTCTGTAAAAGTCTGAAAATTAACGTCACTTAAAACTATGGTTCTGCAAAAGAATTAGTTGTCAGAATTTGACTTCTCTTCCAGTGTTTTACAAAAGAAAAAATATAAACATTGGAGTATGAAAAAGTGAAAAAGGCTTAGTCAGACACATACACATTATAAAAGCAAAACAAAAAGTAGGCATGTGACATGAAATCAGTGCACTACGTGGTTATATGTGGGAGAGGTGAAGCTGTGGAGAAAGGGCAAAAGGAAGAAAGGTGGCAACTGCACAGATTACGTAATGCTGTTTGTGGGACTTGAGAAGCCGCAAACAAACAAAAAAGGTGGCATAAAGTTTAAAAAGGGGTACTGTGAGTGCTATGAAAAGGCAGCAGAAGGGGTGAGGCAGGCGGAAAGAACAGCATATTGTTTACCTGTTACACTCTACTCTCTAATGAATGAGAAATGGTGCAAGTCCTCTTTTGATGGCATAGCCATCATTTGCATTTCTCTTTAAAAGCAAATAATCAAAAAAGAAAATACAAAATCTCAACAGGAAAGGGTTCTTATGCCTATGCTCGACCAGTTCTGACCCAGCAAAGGAAGATATTTTATCATCAGCAAACTGTATATTACATAGAAAAAGCTGTCCATTTAACAAGCCATATATAACACACCATTTCAGAACTACTTCAGACATTAGTTAACATGGGTACTATCCATCTAAACTGACTTGAGAAAGTAGATATAAAAATTGCTATAACCTAACGTAAGATATCTAAAGGAACTAATAATATATAGAACACACACTCTTATACAACAAAAGCAACATGTTTACTCTCAAGAACTATACAGCAGCTACCTCATAGTGCACAGAGAAAAAGCCCTGGCAGAGAGAGACCCAGCTGGCCAAGCTTGACCAGTAATCTATACCCTGAAGGACCGATCCTGAGAGGGGGAGGAGTGAGTTGCAGACAATGGCTCACTCATCTCAGGGGAAGGGAGTTCGCTATTTCTGGCCACAGGATCACCCTTTGGGATCGGACTGGAAATCCACACCATATACACAGGGACTTGAGAGAACAATCCTAGTCAAACTAATAACTGCTTACACTCCAGTTGATAGTCATGAATGTGTGAAAACATGTAACTACTCTGGGCTTACTGTTTCAGGCACTGCACGCTCTGTTTCCAATGGGGGGAGGACTGTATCTTCAAGGCAGAATATGGCTATGATCGTTGACTCTCACATCTCTGTTAGTATCCTTTGCTATCCAGAGAAAGGAAAGGATAAACAGGTCTATCTAAGACCAAGGCTTGACAGGTGCACAGGGAGCATAGGGAGGGCAAACTAAGATAAAAAAAATATAGAAGTTCACCAAAGGGTTCAACTACAAGCCAGTTAATGATGCATACTGTTTAGATTTAGAAACTAACTCTAATTATTATTATAATTCAGCCAGGAAAAATGGAATTGAGCATGTAATGGCAGCTCTTCTTTTCACACAGGGGAATGTTTCAGTGCTGGAGAGGCTCCTGACTTGCAATTGGTGGGATACAATAGCCGCAAGCCTTAAAATAGGTAGACTCAGAGTCTACTCTCTTTCTGTCAATGAAGAATACATATGGGATGTACCGATGTCAGTACATGTCTACCATCCACAAACATGTGAATACCTCAGTCTGGTGTAATGACTGTCTCGGAACTACAAGTCACTAAACTTTATCCCTTCGACAGAACATCAATGGTCTAATTTGCACCACAAAACAATTCAACTTGCAAGAGGTAGGCCAAGATCAAACAGGGTAGCTAAGGGAATGAGGGGCTACCAACACCACCTGGTTATTGCAAGCATAATCATACATGTGGGTAGGGGTGGACACTCAGATGAACAGTGGAAGTCTGTAAATCTAAGGGTTATATAGCAACAGATAAAAAGTACAGTTGTGTACACTTACCATAAATGTAGATGTTCGAGTGTATTCACTGTTGCAGTCATTACATTTGGGTTATCTGCTTTCAGGTAGCCCTCAGTCGGCCTGATTAACAAAGTCTTGGGTCCTGCATCGGTTGCTGTCCCTCCTTCTATGACGTCAGGTTATCAGGGGTATAAAACATGCAGCCGACGCCATTACATTAGTTTTTCTTTCCCCAGATGTCAGGTGCCCCCTAATGGGAAGCAATTAAATATAAAAGCACAAAGATATACCTCCAACAAAAAAGCAAATACACCAAAAAGGCTTTTAAGCATAGTAAAGGAAAGTAGAGGTATAGCCAAAAGAAGTTAGGGGGCTGGAGGGAGGGTAACCAGGACTGCAACAGTGAATACACTCGAACATCTACATTTATGGTAAGTGTACACAACTGTATGATGTTCTACGTGTTTCACTGTTGCAGTCATTACATTTGGGTAGATTCCCAAAGCTATGGTTGGGAGGAGGAATTTAGATAGCATTAGGGCCAACTATAAGGACCTGCAAGACAGCAGTGGCAAAGCCAGCTCTAGATTTAGAGAAAATTGGCAAATGATAATGCTTGGTGAAAGCATGTACAGAACTCCAGGTTGCAGCTTCTAGGATGTCCCTGGTAGGGACGCCTCTGAAAAAGTCTGTAGAGGTAGATGCAGCCCTGGTGGAGTGAGGTCTGATCCCCTGGGGATAGGTTTTCCATGGTACTTATAGCAGAAATGAATGCAATGGCTTATCCATTTAGAAACGGTTTGCTTTGAAATAGCCTTCCCCTCTGCCCCTGCTGCAAATGCCACCAGCAGTTGTTCAGATTTCCTTTGAGGTTTAGTCCTGTCCAAGTACAATCTAAGTTGTCTGTGAACATCTAAGGAATGCAATATCCATTCCCCTTTATTCTGTGGATTGGGAAAGAAGGTTGGCAAATGAATGGACTGATTAAGAGCCACACTGGATACCACCTTGGGCATGAAGGATGGATTGGTTCTGAGGGACACCCTGTCCGCATGAAAGATGATGAAAGGCTCCACTGCCATAAGGGCCTGTAATTCAGATACCCTTCTAGCAGAAGTGATTGCTAAAAGGAAAGCTGTTTTCCAAGAAAGAAATTTTAAGTCTGCAGTAGCAGCTGGCTCGAAAGAAGGTAGAGTGAGTTTCTCCAAGACAAAGTTAAAGTCCCAGGCTGGGGTTGGAGTTCTCCTGAGTGGTCTCCAATTTTTGGCCCCTCTGAGGAACTGCTTGAGCAGTGGATGAGAGAAGAAGGGAGGTTCTGTGTTATAATGAGCTGAAATGGCTGAGGCGTGGATTTTAATGGAGGAAAAAGACAGGCCCTTGTGAAGCATCTCTGTTAAATATTGTAAAATCTGAGGTAAAGTGGGCGCTGCTGTGCTCATCCCTTGAGATTGGTTCCAGGTACAGAATCTTTTCCATTTTTCAGCATAAGATTTTCTAGTACTAGGCCTCCTTGCCTCTAAAATGATATCCATCACAGGTTTGCTGAGGGATGGTAGAGGAGAGATTAAGTAATTAGCCAGGCTGCAAGGTTCAGTGTTAGAAGCTGAGGGTGCAGAATCTGGTTCTCCTGCTGAGACAGCAGGGAAGGAGCCTGGGGCAGGTGCCATGGGGATAACAGTGACACAATGTGCAGGAGGGGGTACCAGTGTTGGCACGGCCAGTCTGGAGCAATCAAAATCATCCTTGGTTTGTCCTGTTTGATTTTTAGTAGTACTTTGGTGAGCAGAGGCAGAGGGGGGATGGCATAGACTGATAGGTTTTTCCAGCTGAATGACAGAGCATCCACTTTCCAGGCTTGTTTGTGGGGAATCTTTGTGCAAAATTTGTCCAATTGGTAGTTCTGGGGAGAGGCAAACAAGTCTATATCTGGGCTCCCCCATTTGCTTGTCAACATGTTGAAAATCCTTGGTTCCAGTTTCCACTCGTGTGGGTCCATGAGGTTTCTGCTTAGTCCGTCTACCAGTGTATTTAATTTTCCTGGCAGGAATTGAGCTTGTAGGTGCACTTGGTAGCACAAGGCTGTGTTCCACAATGCCATGGCTAGTCTGCAGAGGGGGTAAGAATGTGTACCCCCCTGCTTGTTTATGTACTACATAACAGTGGTGTTGTCCATCTTTACCATTAGTTGTCCTGGAAGAATGTGGTCCTTGAAGGCTGTCAGAGCATTCTGTACAGCTAACATTTCTTTTTGATTGATATGCAGGTGCATTTGACTTGGGTTCCATTTGCCCTGAATGCACTTCCCTGCCAGGTGAGCCCCCCATGCATAGTCTGATGCATCTGTTGTTAGGGTTTGGGCGGCAGGGGGTGGTGTGAAATGTAGTCCCTTGTTTTGGTGGCAGGCCTCTGCCCACCAAAGGAACTCTAGGCGTAGGCAAGGTACGATAGGAATCATTGTTTCTACATCTTGAGAATGTTGACACCATATGCTTTTTAGATACCACTGTAGTTTCCTCATATGCAGTCTTGCATATGGAATTAGAAGAATGCAGGAGGCCATGAACCCCAAGGCTTGCAGTATTTGTCTTGCAGATAGCAGGGTTTTTGTGGCCACTTGTTTGAAGTAGGTTGTCAAATGAATTTGTTTCTCTGGCGTGAGGTAAGCCATCTGGGAAGTTGTATTCAAGCTTGCTCCCAGGAATATAATTTGTCGACAGGGTACCAGGTGTGATTTCTTTTTGTTTATGGTGTATCCCAGACAAGTTAGAACCCTTTGTACAAAGGCCAGATGATTCAAAAGTATGTCCTGGCTTTCTGCCTGAATTAGACAATCGTCCAGGTAGGGGTATATTTGAATATTTCTTTGCCTGCAAAATGCAATAACTGGAGCTAGGCACTTTGTGAATACCCTGGGCACAGTAGATAAAAAAAGGGCAGTGCAGAGAACTGATAGTGCGTGTAGCCTGCTTTGAAGCTTAGGTATCTTCTGCAAGATTCCCTGATTGGGATGTGCAGGTATGCTTCTTTTAAATCTAGTGTTGCCAACCAGGCATCTTTGCCTAGTATTGGAAGCAATTGGTGAAGACTCAGCATCTTGAATTTTAGAATCTCCAAAAAGGTGTTTAGAGTAGACAGGTCCAGGATAGGACACCATGAATTGTCTTTTCTGGGTACCAGGAAAAGTCTTGAGTAGAAACCTTGTCCCTTTTCCTCTTCTGGTACCAGTTGAATAGCCCCCATGCTTAAGAGAGACAGTACTTGTTTTTGGGCCTCTGCCCACTGATTTGGGGGTAGGTCCAGCCACCCGCTTGGTGTTGGCAACGTGTGGAAGTGAAATCTGTATCCCTGGGACACTATATTTAAAACCCATTTGTCCTGGGTAATGAGTTCCCAATTCTTTGCATGAAGAGCAATCTTTCCCCCGAAAGGGGCAGTCAGTTGATAAGTGCTTGGAAATTTTAAAAGGAAGTCATTGAGACAGTTTACCATAGGGGGGAGTCTTATTACTCCCAGATTTGGAAGTGGAAGCCCCCCACTGCTTAGTTCTGTATGTCCCCTGGGACTGAAAACTGGGGTTTTTGCTGTGTCTGGGTTTGGCTTGAGAAGACCTGGAAGGGGCTGGAAAGGACCAATTCTTAGAAGGCCAGTGCCTACTAAATCTAGGAGGCTGAACTTGTAAAAAATCTTTAACAGTTTGCACAGATTTAGCTTTATCTTCCATCTTTTTAAGAACTTCCTCAGCCTTGTTGCCAAACAGGCAGTCCTGACTTAAAGGAGCATCCAACAATTTAGCATTAACATGATCAGGCAAAGATTGCTCCTTAAGCCAAGCATGCCTTCTGAGCACAGACCCAGTAACAGCAGCCCTGCAAGAAGCCTCTAATGAATCAAATCCACATTGCAGAGTATGTTTTCCAACTTGTTCAGCAGAATGCATTAAATCCTGTAATTCTTTATTTTCCACACAGTCAGGAATCAACATCATTTTCTGTTTAAGCAGTCCAATAACATGTTGCTGATAATTTAACATATGAAACTGGCAGTTTAAAGCTCTAATGGCCAAGGTTGCAGAAGTGTAAACCTTCTTACCCCATCTATCCAGTGCCCTGGAGTCTCTATCAGAAGGGGTAGGATTTTTAGCAGTAGAAGCCTTAATGCCCTTGGGCCCCTGTGAAATAGTCTCTGGATCTGCAATAGGATTTTTAAAAAGGAACTTGTGGGACTCAGGGACCCTGTAGTATCTGTCAGGTTTTCTGGGAGCAGGAGGCAGGAAATCAGGGGCCAAACTAGATTCCAAAAAAGCATCATCAACAATCTCTAGTACAGGAGGAATAGCTAAAGGCCTATGCTGAAGTAGGAGAAGGAAATCCCTAAGCCTCTTTTTTGAATCAGAAAAATCCTGGATTTCCCAGTGGAAATGCTCCCTTAGAGTATGTAAGGTTTCCCCAAAAGAAACATCCTCAGGAGGGGAAGCAGAAGGTATGGAGTCCTCTGCATCAAAATCTGCATAAGTAGATAAGGGCAAATCCAGATCATCAGAAGAATCAGAAAAAACAGAATCCTGATCAGAAGATTCATAATCAACTTTAGTCCTAGGTTTTTTAGAAGGGGGGGTTGGCTACCCATGATTAGAGTTATTAGATCTTCAGCCATTCTTAAAATTTGTTTTTTAGGCATGGAGGCCTGAGCATGTGACCTGAGCGTCGTTTTTTTAGGCATGGATCGAGATTTAGGCCTAAGTAAAGAAGTAGGCGTTGGTTTAATATGCAAGTCCATAGGCCTGAATACACACTCAGATGCCGGTGCCTGCACAGCGGCTCCAGACCCATCCAAGGTAGAGACATCCACAGGTTCCATAGGTGAAGCATCTCATGGCATACCGGACTCTGAATGGGTCTCGGTAGAGGCCTGAGAATCAGAAGTAGCAGGTATCAGGTGCTGCGAAAGTGCCTCACTGAATACCGACGAACTGGCGACTGGCTTAGGAGAAGCGTCGTTGGCAGTTTTGGACCTCGGCGGCCTGTCTCTGTCTTTATCTTTGCATTTTTAAGGAATCCCGGTAGTTGGATGGCTAACCGACTGCATTTCTGGATAATTAAACTGGGAACCAAAATATTTAGAGGCGAAAATATACCGACGACGGATAATGCGCTGATTAAATAAAGCACAAAACCGACAGCAAGATACGTCGTGGTCAGGGCCTAGGCAAGTAATACAGTACGAATGAAAATCTTTATGAGGTATTTGCTTTCCACAAGTAATGCAATTATTCACTTTTACTGACATCAGTAAGGAGCAAGAAAAAGTTTCCCCAATGGGGTACTTAGCTTTAGTTGAAGACTTCGGTTCTAAAACTCGAAAACGAAAATTTCATGAGTCAGCCGACCAGCACTTGCGAACTGCTTCTGCTTCAGGCACTTCACAGCAAGAAAGACTGGGGTAATGGCGTCGGCTGCATGTTTTATACCCCTAACAACCTGACATCATGGAAGAAGGGACAGCAACCGACGCAGGACCCAAGACTTTGTTAATCAGGCCGACTGAGGGCTACCTGCAAGCAGATAACCCAAATGTAATGGCTGCAACAGTGAAACATGAAGAACATCAGCCTACATAGCAAGTTATCTTGCAAGAAGTACTGTTCTTTTAAAGATCCAGATCAGCATCTTCTAAACTGTCCTTACCACACATATCTGCAAATAGCCCATGACTTAAGCAATTCCCAACTATTCCATATCATTCACTACATACTCTAAAGAAGTCTGAATCAGTCTTGGACCAGTCCTGTTTTCACTCAGGAAATGACTCACCTTTTTGAAATTTACAACAGCTTCAGCGAAACAGTTCACTGTGCGTGCACACCTGTGTTTGTGTGTGTGTGTGTGTGTGTGTGTGTGTGTGTTTCTAAAACACACCATGCCAATTTGTCCACAATGAATACCCAGTTATGACACCTGAAAGCCTATGCAGCTGGTGCCACACATAGGCAGTATTGCTTTTTTCAATTTGTGATAATTATGTCCATCATCACCATAGGTTCACTGGTTCATAGGATGTTACTAGGCTATTGACCCAAGGGTCTTTACAAGCCTAGCCATAAAATCCCAATATAACACTAGATGAGAGATATTGTCAATGCCCAAGATTTTTCTAGCACAAATTACCCATGTCCAGGAGAGAAGCAGGGGCAATCCCTGGCAGAAATTTATGGTTTTCCATCCAGTCATCCAGATTGGTGTGTGGTGCAGCAGTTAGTGTTGTCGCCTCACAGTAAAAGGTTCTCGGGTTTGATTTTTGGCTGGAGTGCCTTCTGTACGCAATCTGCATGTCCTCCCTGCAGTCACGTGGGTTTCCACCCACATTCCAAAAACATGCAGTAGGTGGACTGGGCACTCTAAATTGGCCGCAGGTAAGAGTGTGTGTGCAAGTGACTGGTACAAATGAACTACCGCGGCAGGGCTAGCCACCCAGTGGTGTAAACCTTGGCTCAAGTTGATTGTCACTGCTGAAGTGACACCCTGACCCCATGAGCAAAATGGGAAAAGGAGTTGAGGATGGATGGATGGATCCAGTCATCCAGGCTGCACTTAAACAGGGTCATGGAGGTGCTCTGCTTGACATGGATTGGAAGCCTATTCCAGAGGAGTGGCAACCTCTGAGAGATGTATATTTCTCCCCAGCAAGTTTCATTTATTTCACAGTCTAGACTGAGATCCCTGGAACGGGTGACTCTAGTCCCATTTGACTTACAGATGTGCAGCATTTTTATTACATTTGGGTCACAGATAGCCCTGTAAGCCAGACACAAGTTGCATATAAGTAGTCTATATGCTACTGAATACAGTGAGGCGACTTCAGTCTGTCAACATAAGATGTGTTGGAGACCCTGAATCTTCTTAGTTAGAAATCTCTAAGGTCTCTCAAGCTGCTGCAGGTGTCTGGTATGGTACATACCAAAGGGGGAATTATGTTCAATAACAGGCCTGATGAGGGACGAGTACATGAGAGTTATAACCTCTTTTGCTTTTAAGGGGATGACTTTGCTAATCAGTTGAGCAACGTAGAATGTCTTCTTCTCCACAGTAGACCCATGGTAGTCGAAGCTGAGGTCACAGTCAACTTGTGTTTCCAGGTCTCTCATTACAGAATTGGTACTGAGGGTATTACTGCTTATTTTGTAATCAGCAGGGACACTGTTTTTACCGAAGGGAATGATGATGCATTTTTTTAGCATTTAGTTTAAGACCATGGCTTTGGGACCAATCATTGGTCTTTGTAAGCCCCTTTTGAAAAACACTGACATCGGTAGGGGATTCAATGATAGCACCTAATTTGCAGTCATCTGCAAACTTGGTTAGGCACAGTCAATCTGTTTCGGCCTGGACTACGCCAAACAAGAGGAGGCCCAGCACTGACCCTTGTGGGAACCTACTGGTAACAAATCTGTTGGTAGTGGTGAAGTCTTCCACTTTGACTGAGTGTTGTCGAACAGTGAGCCAGTTTGCAACCCACCTGACAACACAGGAGTTGATATTCAACTGGGTTAGTTTCTCAATGATGCCCGAATGTGGTATTGTGTCGAAGGCCTTGGTCAAGTCAAGATAGGCTGTGTGCACAGCTTTGCCTTCGTCTATGGCTCTGGTCACATTCTTGTAGAAGTCCGCCAGGTTTAGTTGACACAACCTACCCCTGATAAAACCAAACTGGGACGGATATAGGGTTTGGAGGTCACCTATATCCTTATTTATGAGATCTGTGATGATTCGTTCCATTGCCTTACAGATGAGGCTGGTTAAACTTATGGGTCTACAGTTACCTGGGTCTGCTGCTGAGCCGCCCTTGTGGAGGGGGATAACAGTTGCTGTTTTTCATACAGTAGGGACAATGTCAGTACTCAGGCTGTGGTTGAATTGGGTGCCTAGTGGAGTAGCTAGCTCCTGTTTAAGAACATTAAAAATGCACCCAGGAATGCCATCTGGTCTCATGGAGGCTGTGTTCTTAGTCTTAAGAGACAGCATCGATGACTTGCTCTTTAGAGATGCAGGGAGGAGGTGATGTTGAAGACATGGCTTGTGGTATGCTTGGGGGGATAGGGGGTAAAATTTTCACCAAACCTATCTGCTAGCAGGTTTGCAATTTCCGCAGGGTCAGTGTGTGTGACACCATCCAAAACTAGTTCAGTACACATCTAAATCCATATAGGTTTTCAGGAAGTCTTCAGTCTGGTGTGAAAATTCTATCACTCCCCTTGGGGCTGGGTTTCTCTGGCCATACATAGTTAGAATGCTACTGAGTAGGTCTTGATGTAGTTCCCTGATCAAAGTTTCTTCAGTGGAATGCCAGTTTTCCAAAGCCTCAGTGAAGTGGCCTGCTAATTTACCACAGTACTTACCTGTTGTTCCATGTTCAGAAGGTGGTGCTCCACTACTGCAATTTATCACTGAAGAGCTGTGGTAACCTTCAATGACATCTCAGGTAGCTTTCCATGGGAACACTAGTAAAAGCAACAGTAAAACACACAGACAGAGGCCAGTCTTGAACAGAAAAAAAAACATTTTTCTCACTGCCACAAGAATCATGCTTCAAATGTGGACTCCCATATGGGCACACGGGTAATGTATCAAAACACTTACTTGCACTGGAATAAAAGAGTCAAGCATCTAGGAATTAAGAAAAAGAACTAAAACAGGTCTCATCATGCAGTCAGTAATTACCTCACCAGCTTCACAAATGTCTGCGAACACTTTTCCAGTACAATATGAAGAATACCTTGTAGTCCCTTTCCAGCCATGAAGACTTTTTTATCTGTACCCTTAAGGAATCTGCCATTGTTAGCAGCAGTAACCCTTTTGTACACTGCCAGCACCTGGTTCCACCCTGTGTTCCTTGAACCCTCCCAGCCTACTTACACTATTCATAAAGGCATCAACTCCACATACCTCATTATGTCACAATATGTTTGTGTGTGTGTGTGTGTGTGTGTCTGTGTGTGTGTGTGTGTGTGTGTGTGTGTGTGTGTGTGTGTGTGTGTGTGTGTGTGTGTGTGTGTGTGTGTATTATATACATTTTATATATAAACATATACGTGCATATATATATAAATAAATACATACATATATATATATATATATATATATATATACATATGTATACACATATATACGCGCACACACACACACACACACACACATATATATATGTGTGTGTGTGTGTGTGTGTGTGTGTGTGTGTGTGTATATTTATACATACATTTTAATGTCTATGCTGGCAATAAATCAGAATTGCAAGTGTAACTCTTCCACATTACGAAGTACATGAACTTCAATGATGCTGTTCTTTGTGTAACTGACATGAAAGGATATACCTTACACTTTGCCTGTCTAACGGATGAGGAGACCATTGGCCTACTAGTAGGACTACTCTCACTGGCTGGCGTCCCTGTAAAAATCATCCCTGATTCTCTGCTGGTCTACTTTTGTGACTTAAACAGCAGAACACTTGAGCTGTTTGCAGCTGAAGTAAATATGCTACATATGAAATGCATGGGACTCTAACACCCTCAGTTAGTACTATCAGCAGACTCCTGCAAGTGCCTTGGATTTTCAGAATTCTTTCTCAAGTTGCTTTCTGTCTTGTGAGTATGCCAGTGGTGGTCTGATGAAGATTTGATACCTTAAAAAAAGATGAGGTCAGAGATCACAGCGGCAGTAGAGGATTGGGTGCACGGAGTGGAACTTTAATTGGTGAATTGCTTGCGATTCTACCAGCGACTTCACATAAACAGGCAGTGTTTCTGTCCCATGAGGTCTCTGCTGTAACTTTGCTCCCACTCACCTCATTTCATCTGTAGCTCAGACACACTGAGAATCTTAACCTATCTAGTAATGCAGAAGGCTCTTACTGTCAGACACCATACTCCAAGCTGCTCAAGCCTCTCTTCAACCGAGTGTATTCCCTCCAGTTCCAAATTAGACATTGATGACACTCCTACTGAAGAAGGTCAGTTTAGACCCCAACAGCAGACCTAATTACAGACCAGCCTTTCGTCTTCATGTTAAAGATAAGACCATTTAAAACATAGTAGCATTACAGCTCCTGGGTCACTTGTCAGCCTGTGGACGTCTATATCACTTGACTCTGGACTTAGGTGGAGATTCTGCACTCAAACCCTCTTACAGTGTGAGTCATGGGTGACGTCATCAGAACAATGGATTAAAAATGATGCATATCACAGGCCTCCTGAGTCCTTCATAAAGTTCCTTAAAAACAGGTGTAGAGCGAGTGTCATGGTTTAAAATTATCGTGAATCACCTGCCCTCCAGCTGACAGACATTTAACTTATCTCTTCTAGCAAGCTTTTCCTGGTTAAATGCATTTTGCTGTTTTAACTATTCTATTCTTTTAATACTACATTTATTGTTTCATTAAAGTTGAACATTGTAACAGCAAGGTGGTTTGCAAATAAAAACTTGACTGGCATTCCTTTTTTCCCCATCAAGTTCCCCTCAACTTAATGCAAAAACCTTTCTTAAAAAAGTAGTTTTCAGAATAGTTACAGTTAGTACTGTAAGGATATATTATTAGTTTTCATTAATTCCATTTTGTACTTTTTGCCAGTAATCTCAGGGTTGCAGGCATTATGGAAAAACAACTGTTAAGTAATATGATAAAATATGGAAACAAAATTTCTTAGTGGTTGAACAAAGGTGACCAACACATGACATACCCATGTTACAATACCTGGCTACACACATGTAATACCACTGTAGTTATTGTTGATGTACAAAATTAAATACCAGCCCACTCTAACACCACTGCCAAACAATGCAAAATCCCTTAAAAAAGACCACACAATGACAGACATACATGAAACACATCATGTTCTTCTACCTTAACCTCTTGGTTCTCTGTACTGTTTTAGGCCCACACTGAGAACTGGGTTTATGGCCTTCTGCAGCTGTTTGATTTTGGCTCAAGGGTTGTTATTCTTACTTTTTTAACTTCTATGTGATTTTCTCCTTTCTATTATGTTAAAATGTCATGAAGCATGCAACGGCATTGAAGGTACAATGTTTCAGATGGCTGGAATCACAAAAAAACAGAACAGTAGAGTGAAGTTATTAGCTGCTGCACAGTCAATGTAATCCCTAGTTCAGTACCATACTTGTAACATGTGCTGAAGGTCATATAGGTTACAAAGGTCAACAGCGTCAAGGCAGCTTTTCATAGAATTTGCATATCTGCAGCACTCTTTTACTTTCCTCTGCTAATTTACTATGCACCTGATTTACTTACAGCTGCTTAGCAGGAAAAAAATAGAATATGCTGTTTTGTTAACATAAAAATATGAATGTTATCCATTAATGACAGAACCTTCATTTTCTTTATAAGCTTCATCTTCTAAACAGGTTTATGCTGAAGGCTTTTAAGTTCAAAGCACCACTCTGTCTTTTTTTTATCCTTGTGTTTAAATGTGCTTTGCACTGCTACTGAGGTACACTTTTTGGATAACTGTCAGGGGCCTGTACAGGCCACACTGGTATTATAGCTGTGTGGGTTAGTAGCCCACTGACGTCAGAACTGTCTGGGTTAATAACTGCATCTTCACATGGCTAAGATAAACTGATTTACCACACAGTTTTTATAAGGACAGCAGATGCATAAATAGAACTATAGATAAACATCTACATCTATATATACATAAACACAAACACACATATATACACATACACACTCTATTGCTGACTACTGATCGAACCCAGTAATTATTTGACCGCAAGTTTGGTATAAATACAGACAGCTAGATAAAAGCAACATCAGTTTTGGTATAGAATGTTCAATGCATTGAGAAACCAGGAAATGCCTTCTGGAATGTGGTATGGGGGAAGAAATGTAACACAGTTGAAGCAAATGGAGTTTTGCAGGCATTAAGATGTGGCATTTCTTCCTACCGCTCAGTTTATGTCGATTTATGAAGTGGGGGTTGAAGAAAGGAGAATAGAACCAAAGGAATGCTGCTGGAACACACGACTACTACTTTAGAATACTGTAGGGACTAAGGGGTTTAGTGTACTTAAAGGAGTCTCTATTCAGTGTTATAACTGAAGGGGATTATAAAATAACTTTGAAGATCAAGCTCCCCTTTTCCACAAAGCCTAAACAGTCTCCCGAGTCCACTAAATTAATTTACTTATTATATTTGTGTACTGGGGTAGTACACTGATTCTTCTACGCCAGCAGCCTTCTTCTGAGTGACTAAATTAAGGTCTGAAAGACAGATTCTGGTTAGGAAGGATGAGAAGTAAAATAAACTGAAAGAAAATAAATCACCTGTTGTACTTGTCTGTTCTGCGTGCCTACACTGCTTTCTGATGGTAACCTGCCAGTACTGGAGCCTTGGTGTACATCACCAGTGGCAAATGTAAAATGAGCAGAAGGCAACTTAAAAATAAACAATTATGACTGCGATGAAAGGAGAAAGGAAGACTCACTCACAAAAGAAAAATATAACTACCTCAGTCCACACCAGGACAAGCCATTTAGAAAATGGAGGATATACAGACATATGTGTTGGCATGCGTGTGCACACACGCACACAAAGGAAACACAGCAAAAGTTTGCTTAGTTGTGAAACACTACACTTTAATCAGTATGCACAGACAATAAAAAAAAAATCACACGTTTTATTTTTGTCTTTTACCTGTTGCTTCCCCAAAACGTGCAAATCTCACAAGCAACCAGGGCCCATCTGATGCAAACACCATTTTATATGAAGTCACATCTGTTTCCCAGAGGAGCCGTGGTGTGCAGCAAGGGGGTGCCACCCCCTTTTAAGAGCTGATTTCTGAATCCTGAAGTGCTGAGATTTACTGTGACATACACAGCAAAATCAGATCCACCTCTATATATTACACTCTGTTATGTAAGACAAGGGAAGCGTAATAGTGTATTACAGTATACTACACATAGGGCGGCGACAGAGTACAATCGGGGAACAGCAGACTATGTAGCACTTAGGTTTGAAAGAGTTGTGGTAATGGAAGAGCACAACCTAATTTATGCAGGAGACAACATTCAAGTTTGGACCTATCACAGTAGACTGCGTTAGGAAATTATGTAGCTGCACTTGAACTGTGCAGTATGATGTGCCTTCTTTGTATTCCAGCTTTGTCACATTACTTGCTTGCCATCAGATTGTCTGATGTGATTTCCCCAAATCCCTTTCTTTATATTATTACTCCGACTTCTCTACTTTTGTAGTACCCTCACAAATGATTGCTTCTTATATACTTTATTCTGCACTGTATGTATTTAATTTAAAACAAAAAAGAAGCCTCATTTTTACTGCTTGTATCCGTGATCTCATTCTTTTGGTCACTATCAAAACCTTATGACCAAATATGAGGATGGGAATATCGACTGACCAGGAAACAGAGTTCTATTCCAGGACTCTGCTCCTGTTTCATCATCATGACCTGGTACAAAGCCTGCAGTACAGTCATGGCTGAACCCATGCACTGGTCCATCCCCTAATCCCCTCTACCCCCTCTTGAGAACAATCCCCTAAGATACTGAAACTCCTCCAAGTGAGGTAGTTGCTCTCATCACCACAACCTGCAGAGGACAGTCCACTCTTTTCTGGGGAAGAACCATGCCTTCTAATTCACAGATGCTGAAGTTCTTCCCAAACTTACCAGTGAATCTCTCCATTGCACACAAGAGATCACAGACACTTGAAGTTAGGAGGACAACATTATATGCAAACAGCAAAGATGTTTCACTTCCATAAATGGGATAAACTCTAGACTCTGGCTCTGCCCTAATATCCTGTCAGATAGCCCAGAGGAATAGATCCCTGACTACAGCTCAGGATCAGAGTTCAGTTAGTGGCTCAGGCACCTGATGGTGCTGGCTAGACAAGACTGGCATACCCATTGGGGGAAAGGAGGGTCACAGACAACTGCATACTGCATCGGTCCCTTTGTAGGTGGGGCAGGGATGCAAACACATGGCCTGCTGAAGCAAGCTAGGCCACCATGCCACTAATGGGTGATAGAATTGACAGTGGATAGGTGGGAGCAAGCACTCACAAACAGAAGGCATTCTGAGCCACTTCAGTGACACTAATAGCTTGTCCCCCTCACCCAGATGGTAGTGTTAGGTCATTCATTGCAAGCAACAGCACAAAGCACTCTATGACTGCCTGAGTAATAGCTCTCCTGGCAGGGGAAGCTTGAGGGTCAGCTGGCACGGGGAGGGCAAAAATCAAGTACAAAAAAGACTCATAAACAAGTGGTAAGAGAAGACCTATCCCTGGCAGAATCTTATCTCTATCCCTGGCAGAATCTTATCTCCAGCCTGAATGCATTCAACTTCTGTGCAGCATTAGTTCACAGACAGCTCTCACCCTTCAAATACAGCAACCAAATGGCATTAAGCAATGACCTTGGGACCCCAAACTCCCTCCTCCCAAAAGACACTATGAGACAGATAGACGGACAAATGCTTTCTCCAACTCTGCAAAACACTTGTAAACAGTACTGGCAAATTTTCATGATCCTGCTAATAGCTGCAAAGACTAGGAATTGATCCACTATCCCACACATCCAGGATGGAATCCATACTGTTCTTCAAGAATCCATGCCTTGTATACTAGATGAAGCCTCCTTTCCAGCAACCTAGCATACACTGTCCTAAGGGGTTGACAAACGTAATCCCTCTATAAGATGAACACATCTACCTTCCTGTTCCTTTTCCAAAATGGGGCCACTACCCCAGTTTTGCTAGTCTAGAAGTACTATCCCAGCCTTTCATACAATATTGAAAAGGAATGTTTACCAGGACACCTCCGAGAATGTTCAGCACCTTCAACATTTCTGGATGGACTTCATCCAGTCCTACAACCTTTTCATACCACATCTATTCAATCACCACTGTAACCTCATCCAACAAAATGGATCCAGTTCCACCATCTGCTTCTAGCATTGAATCCACAGTGGAGGCTTGTTTACCAGATTCAAGAGTTCCTCAATGTTTTCCTTTCAAATCTCAACAATGACTCCAGTGAAGGTCAGCATTTTCTACTGCTGGAGAGAACAAGCTTTACAATATGTTTCTTCTCCTTCCTAAATCAATGGAGGGCTTGCTAGAACCTCTTTAAGGTCATTCAAAGTCAGTCTCCCTAATTTTGTAAAACTCCTCTCACACCCAGTTATTCATGTTGGTGACTGCTGCAGCTGTTAGCTTCTTGACTCGTTGCTGTTTATCAGTCAAATCCAGACCACCCACTAGCACTGCAAGGATGGTCAGTTTCTTTAACCTGACAGCGTCCCTCTCTACTGGTGTCCACAAGCAGATCTGAATGTTACTGCCATGTTAAACATTGACCATCTTTTGCCCATAGCTCCTAGCAGTCATGTCAGCTATTGAGGTCTTGAACAGGATCCATTCAGACTCCATGTTCCCAACTCCTTGGATACAAGAAAAGCTCTTCTAAAGGAAATTGTTGACTTCATCCTGCACATAACCACAGATTAAGCATTCCCACGACAGCTTCACTACATAGTTTGGTTTATAGACTCATTGGTTATTACAAAGCCTACTGTCACAGAACCATTGTGAAGCTTAGCCAATTACCCCGTGTAGTAACATTAGAGTAAGCTAGTCCCTCCTAGTTAAGAGACCACTACTGCAATCTCCTGGCATGAATTTATGGTTACACATCCAATCGTCTAGGTTGTTTCTGAAAATAGATTTCCTGGATCGGTCTAGCCACCACCCCAGCTGTCTGATTTACCACACCACCAAATGGTGATTAGGTGTCAGCTCAGCACCTCTCTTGAAAGCATATCCAGAACATATGTACTTCATGTATGATGTCACAACTAGAAAATCCTTCACCGTCCTTGGCATAAGATGTTCTAATACAACACACACCTATAAGAATCCTTATGCTGATGTTTGTTGTTGACTATTCATGGGTAACACAGAATTTCGAAAACAATCCCCCACCCTGCCTCAGATCACGAAGGCCATTCTTTCTGTTCCCACTCCTCCATGTATCTCCGTCATTCCCCATGTCTGCAATGAAGTCTGCTACTGGCGCTGCAGAATCCATAGATTGTACCCTACCAAGCACAGCACTTAGGGTCTCTAAGACAGGCAAATGTTCCGTATAGTTGTTATATGTAGCCAAACACACAGTTTTCCTTTCTACAACGTACAGTGGCATATTATTACTAATTATAATATTTACAAAGTTACTGCAGTATTTAGTTGTTTGCCATTTTTTGAAGTGCTTAAAAAAACAACAAAAGTGGTGGTAGTTACTGAAACACTATTAGATTTGTCTGTCATCATGGCCTTGCTGTAAATCTATTCTGTTTCGACTACAGTGCCTCACTGATTTCAAACTGTTCCAGTTTTTTTTTCTTTCAGCAGTGATTTCATGAGTTTCCCTCCAAATAAGATCAGGTATGCTAGATAACAGGCTTCAGTTTCTATCCTTCTTTGTGGAGAGGAAGCACAATTGCCCTATTCCAATATCTAGGTACCTTATCTTACTGTCATGATCTGTTCAAAAGCGTGGTCATTGGTACTAAAAGTCTGCCCTCAGTTTTCTTAGAATTCTAGGGTGAATCTCATCACGTCTTACTGACTTATCCATTTTTTAAGCTACTTCATAACTTTCTTGTGATAAAGGGAAAAGAAGCACCCCCTTCTCGTGGGCACATATACTGAGTGAATGTAACTAATTTCCCATCTCTTCCATTGTGAACACTGAAAACATACTAACTCAGTAGCCCTCACTTTTCATTACTATTTTGCTATCCTCATTTATTTGCCTAAGCTTTACTATTCTCCCCTTGTTTTTCCCATCTCCTTTTTGTTTATAAAAGATTTTAACTCCTTTCTCCACTACATTCACTGTGTTTTTGTCAGTCTGAGAATTTTCTGATTAGCTCTCTTGCTACCTTTCTCTTTACTACTGTTGTTTCCACCATTCTGTTTCTTTTCATCTCTTAGATGCTATGTGCCCTAAGAACTGATGCCACCACAAACGGGAAACACATTTTTCTGCTTCTTTAGATTCACATAATGTAGATCTGTTTGCTGCTTCAGTGATGTCAGACTGATGCTCTCCTCTGTTATTTCAAGATGCCTTCCTGCTCCCTGCCTACAACTTTCCTGTGGCATGGCCTACTTAGGCAAATTTTGCTCTCCAAATCTGGAATCCTCACTTGTGGTTTGGCTAAATTCTGTAGTTAAAATGTGAACCACACTGTTTTATTATCACTTGTTCTCAAATGACTGCAGACTTGAAGAACTGAGTAAGTACATCTCACTTTCACAGATGAAATACACTAGTGGTATTTGCCACATTAGTACAGTCTGCTTAGCAGAATATTACAGATAAAGTAAACTATAATAGCATTACATACATTGTGTCAGACAAAATATTTCAGTGACAGTTACCACAACAGTATACTGCAACTATGGCAAAGCAGCATTAGATAGTTACTGCTATTATACAAAGTAGTTAATAATGCCACAACAATAAAACATTTATGCCAAATGCTATACTTAGAAGTGTGGTACAGTTGAGGCAGCATAATATATAAAACACATCAACTGCAATATTCCAGTCAGAGATTAACACAGTGTTGCCATGTTTAGGAGTATTCCAGTCAGGGATTAGCACAGTGTTGCCATATTTAGGAATATTCCATTGAGGGATTAGCACAACATTGCTGTATTTAGGAGTATTCCAGTGAATGATTAACACATTATTATATTTAGGAATATTCCACTGAAGGATTAGCACAGTGTTGCTGTATTTAGGAGTATTCCAGTGAAGAATTAGTACAGTGTTGCTGTATTTAGGAATATTCCAGTGGAAGATTAGCACAGTATTGCTGTACAGGAGCATTCAGAGTAGCACAAGGTTGCTGTATTTAAATGTATTCTAGTGAAGGATTAGCATGGTGTTGCTGTACTTAGGAATATTCCAGTGAGGGATTAGCATAGTGTTGCTGTATTTAGGAATATTCCAGTGAGGGATTAGCAGAGTGTTGCTGTATTTAGGGAGCATTCCAATGAGGAATTAGCATAGTGTTGCTGTATTTAGGAGTATTCCTGTGAGGGATTAGCATGGTGTTGTTGTATTTAGGAATATTCCAGTGAGGGATTAGCACAGTGTTGCTGTATTTACAGAGCATTCCAGTGAGGAATTAGCATAGTGTTGCTGTATTTAGGAGTATTCCAGTGAAGGATTAGCATGGTGTTGTTGTAATTAGGAATATTCAAGTGAGGGATTAGCACAGTGTTGCTTATTTAGGGAGTATTCCAGTAAGGGATTAGCATGGTGTTGCTGTAATTAGGAATATTCCAGTGAGGGATTAGCACGGTGTTGCTGTATTTACGGAATATTCCAGTAAGGGATTAGCATAGTGTTGCTATATTTAGGAGTATTCCAGTGAGGAATTAGCACAGTGTTGTCATATTTAGGAGTATTCCAGTGATGGATTAGCATAGTGCTGCCGTACTACATCTAAATCAAAACAGCACAGTAGTATTTATGATATATATATTGCACTAGTAGGAAATTATCAGATTATATCATTCTTATAAGACTAATGGAACTGGGACAATAATTTAAAGGAATAATTTAATCAAAGGCTTCAAGCAGGATTTCCCCCTTTGGTAAGTGAACATTACTTCTATTCTGACAATCCTGGTAGAAATGAATGAGAAACATATTTTTTATACAATGCCTTTACTTGCTAATTATGCAATAGATAATGCCAGAAGGTACAGCTGCTGTAGTCATTACTTTCAGCATGCATTAAAAGAAACAAAAGTGAACTGTTTAAGTGCAGTAATCTGTTGTTTCTAAATCAATGTAGTCATGTTGTGACGCATTACTTTCATATATAACATACTTTGAAATGTTAACTCCGCACTGTTACTTGTTAAGAAATTTTGGAAGTTATTCTCAATGAAATGAGCAAAATGGGTAATTATTCCATTCCTCTGGAGCCTTGGATCTAACTTCTGGGAAACAGCACTGTGTAGTGCAAGCAGGACTGTGATACATCACTGAAAGAAAGCCTGACAGCATTGAGGTAACTATAATGGAAATGTATGCAGCACATCTGTACTTGGAAAACCATACAACTACGGGGAATAACACAGTGCAAGATTTGCAGAGTTAGGCATAGATGAGGAAAAACATGGTGCATTGTCTTTAAACAGGAAATATAGCAATGGGGAAAATGAAGCTAACCACACATGCTTTAAAAATGATATAACTATAAAGGAAACATCAAAGACACCATACATGGATTAATATAGTTGGAGGGAAAATAATCACTATACTGACTTTGTAATGCAAATACGTGGGAGCACAATAGCGAAACATAATTAAAAGTATGATTCAGCTTTGGCTACGTAATAAAATGCTACATAAGAAGTGCTACATCAACTAGAAACAGAAGACTGATCCTTACTTAAAAGGGTGATGCAGCTTAGTGGTAAAACAGCACTGCATTCTGTACATAAATCAAGCAATCATGAGGTGAAAACATGTCTTTGCAGGACCAATGTAAATGCATGGGGTCACTGCTGCACCTTCTGTTTAGACTGTTGTAACACTGAGGACCCCAGTATTGCATGGTGAAATGTGATGAGCTTTACAAAATGGCAGGGGCATTACTGCACTTAGGGGGTGGTACAGCTACAGAATGATGCCCCTCCCTATAAGCAGGACTTATTTTTTTAAACCAGGTAAAGCAATGGACATAAGTATCATTTTCAGAGATAACCTGAAAGTACTGTTTAAGTCACTTGTTTTAAGTCACACAGTAGGCAAACAGAGGCTGAGGGAATGAAACCCAGGACTACAGGAAGCAGCAATTTAACAGCTCACAGTCTTGATCATCTACTCTGCCAGAGTTATGGGATGACATATCTTCAATAAAACACACCAAGACAATTCCCTTAGGGAATGTTAAAAATGTGCTGGAGAGGGCATCACAATTGGGTGTGCATTGAGGAAAGATGAAGTTGCATGGGAAAAAAGTATGTTACACCATTGACACCATGCTTAGGAAGTGATACAGATACAGGGAAACACACACAGTATCTAGGGAAAAAATGCAGCTATCGGAAAATCCATGCAAGCTACCCACAGGAAAATAATGCATCAGTGTGGGACAGACAGCACAACACACTACGTTTAGGGGTGTAATGTAACTACAACTGAAAAATCATAGCATACTTTGTTTAGGGGAGTAAAGTAAATTGGGAACAATAGTATATAACATACACAGAGAAGCCATGCAACTATGAGAAAATAAATCATAAAATGATCACAAAACTGTATTACACTAGTGGCGGAATAGCACAGCATACAGTGGATATAAAAAGTTTACACACCCCTGTTAAAATGCCACCTTTTGTGATATAAAAAATGAGACTACAATAAATCATTTCAAAACGTTTCCAACCTTTAATGTGACCTATAACCTGTACAATTCAATTGAAAAACAAACAAATCTGTTAGGGGAAAAAATATAAAAAATAAAAAACATACAATACACTGGTTGCAAAGTGTGCACACCCTTAAACTAATACTTTGTTGAAGCACCTTTTGATTTAATTACAGCATTCAGTCTTCTTGGGTAGGAGTCTATCAGCATGGCACATCTTGACTTGGAAATATTTGCCCACTCTTCCTTGCAAAACTGCTCCAAATCTGTCAGACTGCGATGGCATCTCTTATGCACTGCCCTCTTCAGGTCACCCCATTGATTTTCTATTGGATTTAGGTCTGGGCTCAGGCTGGACCGTTCCAAAACTTGAATTTTCTTCTGGTGAAGCCATTCTTTTGTTGATTTGGATGTATGCTTGGGGTCGTTGCTGTGTTGAAAGGTGAAATTCCTCTTCATCTTCAGCTTTCTTGCAGACACCTGAAGGTTTTGGGCAAAAAGTGACTGGTATTTGGAACTTTTCATAATTCCCTCCAACTTGACTAAAGTCCCAGTTCCAGATGACAAAAAGCAACTCCAAAGCATGATACTGCCACCACCATGCTTCACTGTGGGGATGGTGTTCTTTTGGTGATGTGAAGTGTTGTTTTTCCACCAAATGTACCTTTTGGAATTGAGGCCAAAACATTCAGCCTTGGGTCTCATCAGACCATAATACATTTTTCCACATGCTTTTGGGAGAGTTGATGTATTGTTTTGCAAATTTTAACTGAGCCTGGATGTTTTTCTGTGTAAGAAAAGGCATCCGTCTGGCAGCCCTACCCCATAGTCCAGACATACGGAGAATACAGGAGATTGTTATCACATGTAGTACAAAACCAGTACTTGCCAGAAATTCCTGCAGCTCCTTTAGTGTTGCTGAAGGTCTCTTGGCAGCCTCCCTGACCAGTTTTCGTCTTGTCTTTTCATCAATTTTAGAGGGATGTCCAGTTTTTTTGCAATGTCACTGTTGTCCCATATTTTCTCCACTTGTTGATGACTGTCTTCACTGTGTTCTATGGTATATCCAATGCTGTGGAAATGTTTTGTACCCTTCTCCTGACTGATACCTTTCAACAATCCCTTTGATGCTTTGTAAGTTCTCTGCGAACCATTGCTTTGGCTGTAGCAGGCAACTGAGTAAATGTCAGGAAAATCCTACTAGGACAGCTGAACTTTATTTGGGGTTAATCAGTCTCATTAATTGATGACAGGTGTGTACCCAAGAAGACTGAATGCTGTAATTAAATCAAAAGGTGCTTCAACAAAGTATTAGTTCAAGGGTGTGTGCACACAACAAAGTATTAGTTTAAGGGTGTGGATACTTATGCAACCAACGTATTGTACGTTTTTTTTTTATTTTTTTATATTTTTCCCCTAACAGATGTGTTTGTTTTTCAATTGATGGTGGTGCTGCGGTAGCGTTGTTGCCTCACAGTTAGACGTTGCCAGTTCGATTCTCAGTTAGAGCGTCTTCTGTGTGGCGACATGCGTGAATGGGCATTCCTTCAATGAAGGTTGTGCGTTAGGCCTGGCAAGCCAGCACGTAAAACTCTACTGCCAATCATTAGCGGACCGGAGTTCCGCTGTGGTGACCCCTAACCAGGAAAAGCCGAAAGACACAAACAAACAAACAAATAGGTCACATTAAAAGTAGGAAAAGTTTTGAAATGATTTATTGTGGTGTCATTTTTTATATCACAAAAACCTGGTATTTTAACAGGGGTGTGTAAACTTTTTATATCTACTGCACATGCAACTATGCAGGAAAAAAAGTAAAATATGTTCAAGGTAGTAACAGAATTTTAGAGAACAATAGAATAATACGACTCATTTAGGGAAGTGATCTAGCAAATTATCCTTAGAAAACTACTTAAATCACTGGGGGCAAACCACAGCATGCAGGGCACAAAGGAATGATGCACCTAAGGGTAAAAAGGCAACAAACTTTTAAATGATCAGTGTTGTACCTTGGTCAACAAAAAGGAATTAATAAATATATACATACACTAAACAGCATCATCTCCACAACTATGCTACTTCTGTAGTACAGTGTCATCTTAAATGTCTTTCTCCAGTCCTGTCCCGTATTAATGGTGTGTGGAAGGAGACTCAAAAATAAAACAATATGGAAAGTTATGTGAATATGAATAAATTACATAACAGAAAACAACACAGATTTTTCTCTAGCTGCTTGTGTCATAAAGTACATGGAGACAGAATCTGGTGCAGAAGAAATTTATCACAGAAATTCAATAGACCAGAGCCTTCAAGCTCAATCTAAAAGCCAAAATTAAGGGTAACAACAAATCTTCTAGAACTACGTTAGAAGAATTTGTAAGAGTGTTGAGTCCTGCAGTCCAATGACATTGCCTTCTTGAACCTACAAAATACGGCCAATATCTTACCCAACACATTCAATACCAGCCAGTATCAACTCTAAGCAGGTTTAGGACTATTCACTGAAAGCACATTTCACTGAAACACATTTGACTGTGCACAGTTCACTGAAAGCTCAATTCACTGAAAACACAATTCACTGAAACACATTTCACTGAAAGCTATATATGGCCTTTTCCCCACTGTAGTGCGACCCTGGAGTTAGTATATATAGTAAGGGGGTGGGGGGCTACACCCCCCCCCACCTATTTTAAATATTTTGAACTATATACATGGATACTTGTAATTCCAATATATTACTCTTTTCTGAACATAATATATATCCAAACTATATGGAGGGCTATGCCCCCCACACCCCCCAATGTGGGGGCAGTGCCCCCTTACTATATATACTAACTCCAGGGTTGCACTACAGTGGGGAAAAAGCCACATATAACTTTCAGTGAAATGTGTTTCAGTGAATTGTGTTTTCAATGAATTGAGCTTTCAGTGATTTGTGCACAGTCATTTGACTTTTAAGTAAAATGTGCTTTCAGTGAATAGTCCTAGACCCCTCTAAGCACCCAGGATGTATAGGCACACTCCTTTCAGATATAGCGATAAAATACCACCCATTCCTCCTATCCTTATCGAGGAAGCACTTAAAAATATATATATCAAAAATATACTCACTTTGCCATGAATTTCCATGAGAGTTTTTTCTCTGTAACAAGAGGTAACCTGGCAAACATCATACAGTGGGTCTACTTCATATGACCTAAATTTAATTTGAGTGAAATTCATTTAAACTGAAAGTTCAAAAAACTGAAAACTCATTTGACTGAAACTCATAACACTGACACATTAAAGTAAAAGGTATATGCCCTTTTCCCCACTGTAGTACAATCCTGGAGTTAGTATATATAGTTGGGGGCACAGCCCCCACATTGGGGGGTGTGGGTTGAAGCCCCCCACATAGTTTAGGTAAATATTGTTTCTGCAAAGAGTTATTCATTGCAGTTATAAATATCCATGTGTATGGTTTAAAATGTATAAAATATGTGGGGGGCTATGCCCCCCACACCCCCATAACTATATATACTAAGTCCAGGATTGCACTACAGTGGGGAAAAGGGCATATACCTTTTACTTTAATGTGTCAGTGTTATGAGTTTCAGTCAAATGAGTTTTCAGTCTTTCGAACTTTCAGTGTTTTGGTCTCAGTCAAATGAATTTCAGTCAAATGAAATGTAGGTCATATGAAGTAGACCGCGTACAGTACATATTATAACAAATATGGCTGTCTTCAAGGATGTTGTCCTTGTTGACCAGTCTGATCAGGCATATGGCTGCCATTTCACAAATCAGGGGTTCTACATTTGGACCAACAACAACAGATCTATTAGTCTACTCTCATCATCCCAGTTACACAGTTTAATGCTTTATTGTTCAGTCTCTCCACTAAGCATCTTGTCCAAATAAAAAAGCTTCAAAGATTCCTTATCAAGACGATGGAATAACCAGAGGTGCTCAAAAAAGCTTCAGCTGCTACCCCTTTTCTGATATCTTACTGTCTCCTCATGCGTCATTTTACATTGTATCTATCCTGGGTTTGCAAGACACTCGATTCCAAAAGCCTACGTTTGGAATTTGAAAATGGGGGGTTGGACTAATGCTTGTAAAAAAATATATATGTATGTGTAACTTACACAATTCTGGAAGAAATTTCCCATATAAAACAAGGGAGGTCTCTCTGTCTACCTAACTGGATATCTATCAATTCCAACATGTGATAATGGCTATCAAGCTTCTGGAAGGCTAATAGGCCAAAAGCTTGTTTCCCAAACCTATGAGAAGGAAAACACAGCATACAGTGTTTAGGAGAGTACTATGACTATCAGAAAACAGAAAGCATGGCTCAGAGACATACGTTTGGGATAAAGTGAGGTGAAGTGCCATTAGGAAAGTGGTACCTCAAAGGGGAGCACTGCAGTGAACTGCAATGAAGGATGTCTAGCTACAGTGGTGCAGTACTGCGGGATTTACTTACGTGAACAGTCAAGTACGTAAAAGGAAAATGTATTTTACGGTGTATGCATTTCAGTGAAGCAGCTCTGGGAAAAGCACTGCATAATACTTGGTAGTGCCTGGACTATGGGAAAGAGGGCATTACAATACATTAACATTTGAAAGAGAGATGCATCTTAGGGAAACAGCACAGTACACTGTACTGACAGCCAAGATGATGTAATTAAGGAGGATAAAATTGTGCACTGTATGTACAAGACTGATGCAGCTTTACAGGAACTAGATTTACAGCAGCACTGCAACCACAAGGGGCAGCACTGCATACTGTACCTGAATCAGTAATACTAGTTTGAAGGTACAGAATTGTGTAATATTTTTACAGAAGCATTGCAAATATAAAGAACAGTACTGTGCACATGAAGAGGTGATACCAGTCTGGAGGAACAGTATTCCACAATTTTTTTTTTTTATAAGAGTAATGCAACTTCAAGGGGGAGTGTTGCATACTATACTATACACGAAGAGGTCACACCTCTCTGGAGAAACAGAACAGTGCACTGTTTTGTGACAGCAATAGTAATCACAGGGACAGTCAGCCCTACAGGCTGTGAAAATGGACTCAAGTCACCAGTAGGACTGACCGGGGGGGGGGAGGAAGTAACTGAAGGCCTGGTCTCCTATTTTAGGAGAAAGGGAAGCCCAGTGCCTGCGAAATATTTGTTGGAGACCAAGAGACTCATAGGCCATCTGCTCACATTACATGGACAACAATGACATCACTGACATCACTGCACAAAACACTCCTTAAGGGAGGGACCAGCAGCCATAACGATGAAAGCTCCCAGCTCTACATGTGCAACTCCATGACGGATTCCCCACTCCCTAGAACTACAAGTCAGTACCACTGAGGTCGACAGTCAGGGGCACACCTGGTGAAGGGTTATACCAGGAACACGTAAGGAGCAGTCAGGGAATCTGGAGGTTGTGGGTGTGGAAACTAGCAGAATAGCCAGAGGGCTGTAAAGTGATGGGAGAAGAGGAACATTGGGGAAATAACTTTGCATTGTTTGTAGACAAGACGCACAGCTTTGGAGGAACAGTACTTTACAAAAGCACTGCGACTACAAGGGACAGTGCTGTAATCTACACATGAACAGGTTGCTGCCTGTTTGGGGAAACAGCACTGTACCCTATTTTAGTTCCCCTAGGACAGTGTCCTCTTTTCTGGGGAGACACAAGATGGTACTAATACTGACTAGGGGAAATTTGGCCAGGGCATCGAGAAACTTCCCCTTATTTTTTTTCTAACAAGCATCATGGGTTCAGTTGCATCCACCTGAGCTACTACAAACATGGGCAAAAGGAACATGGATTTAATGTCTCATTCGACAGATGGCACACTGAGGAGTGCGGCACCCTCTCCTTATGACTCACTGCAATGTCAGTACTGGAAAATGAATACAGATACTTGCAGTAGGAATACAACTCACAATCTTCTGATCTTCCAGGACCAGTGGTTGTTCTTGTAAGAGTAACAGCACATACTTAAGCAATTGATGAAAATACAGCAAACCAAGACAGGATGTTATACTAAGGAAAAACAATTGTTCCAGCACAGTATCCAGCACATTGCAAGCTGATACAACCAAAAGACAATGTCATGGTATAACATTTTCACAACAATGACATAATATATATTACTTGCAGAAATTAATTAACTACAGGAGAATAACATAGTGCATAATGTTCTTTAGCCGGTGAGGAAAGTAAAGACCATAGCATGGTACAAGTACATTTCTGACTGTAATATGTAAATCATACTACAGTAGAAATGGTGCAATTATGAGGAGTTGCTATCGTATCTTCTACCTTAAAGAATAAAAAAACATTTTGTGTAAGCAAGACAGTGCAGGATGTTATACCTACACCAGTGCTGGGACAACAGGGAAATGACGTCCCACCCTTTTTAAGAAAGCATCACAGAACAAAGCACATCTGAAGAACAACGGAATACATGCATTCCAAGGACAACTTTAGAGTCAGTACAAAGTCACTGATGTATCACGACAGGCTGACACAAAAATGCAATTTTAAGTCGCCTCCCTCCTCTCTACTTTCTTTTTTAGGGTTTGCCAATTAAATGTACACCTCATCTTTTTCTGAAAGGATTCATTGTTAAAGGTTTACACTCTCCATGTGTTAACAATGAACATGGGAGAGAGTAACCCAGCTAGAAGAGAAAATACAGTATTCTGCACCTGAAAAAAATGGAAGCATCTACACCCTTTTTGATTAGCCTGCAACACCACTTTATGGCTTGAAGAGAAAAGTAGACAGTTGCTGTCTATATTCAATGGACATAAACTTCATAAAATGTGGATACTGCTTAAACATGTTGTATTATAAAGGAATAGATTCTGGTTACTTAGGTTACCAATGATTACGTGCTTAAGGGAATGCAATGGAATTCAAATAATCCCCTAGTTAACGTATCTTTCCTGTTAACAAGCCAAACAAGACAGATAATGTGCATATAGAAGAAATGTTAGCGCTGTTTACACGTGCAAAGTATATACAGATTATGTAACCAAGAAAGATGAGCTGATATTCATTAATATTATTTATTTTTTAATTTTTAATAACCACATAAAACAGGAGAAAGCCAAACAAACACCTATTTTCAGGTGTGTTCCAGGACCACAAGTTGTACAACTAGTTCAGAATCACAGTAATGCAAAATATGTCTACAGAAAACAACCAAACTCTGCAACTGTTGTGTACAAAAAAAAAAAAACCCACAATCAGAATACCTTATTCTAAACTTTAAACTTTAGAATTTACTACCAGCCCAAAATAATGTCATTTCCAAGAGTGGGAATAGTGCTCTTGTTGTTAACTCAGTTTATTATTAAACTTGGTTATCAGAAGCTTGTATAAAGATAATGTACATTTCTCAAGGTTTACACCAAGTTAATGTTTCTGGTGAAACTTGAACCTGATTTTTTTCCAGTCTCATGCTTTTTTTTCAGCCTGAACCCCTAACATAAATTATCCAGATACTGTAGTACTTTTGCTGGCCATGCACTGCATAAGGTGGATGCAAATCACACTAGAAATAAAATGTGTGGGGATTTAGTTACATTTGTGCAATAATGGCATGCAGGAAAAATCCAAGGAAGAAAGCCAATATTTTTTTCCTAAAATTGTGAAATTGTTCTACATCTCACATTTCATTTTATTATACCTTTCTTCTAAATCAGCCCTACACCGTATCCCCCTCCCAAATTGTTATGTCTGCCTTTTGTACTTCTCTTCCTTCCTCACTTCAGCTTTTTAATATGAACTGACCTGTACTAAGAGAACCAGGGTGCTATGACCATGGCTGCTGGTATGGTTTCTGTCTTCCAGCCCTTAGGGATACCTTCTGTTTTGTCTGAAATGTGCTTAGATTTGGTGCTCTGCCTTCCACTGTCATGCATCACCCATTTGTGGTTACTTCCGAAGATGACAAAGATCACTGCCCACCCATTACAGTATTACAGCACCAATTAGAAGACAAGCTTGCACATCTTCCCTCTGCCTGTCCCAAAAACCTCAGGTTTCTTTTCAAACTTACTAATCCTGAAAATATAGCTTATTTTCTAGACAATGTTAAAAAATGAATCATCTCAAACACAGATTCAACACTGAGTCACGATTTTCTGGCTTAAATTGTGTACTGCTTAAAATGCTAACTATAGCTGTCATTTCACTTTGTACACTTGCAGCGGACATTTTATTGTTGCTGACAGATCTGTGTTAATACCCCAACATGATCTAGCAAAGATTGCATGATCCCCAATTTGGCAGCACAACATCAGCTGCAGAGCATTTCATTTAACCTTCCTATGCCCCCCAACACTCTGGAAGCACTGAACTATTGTGACTGTCACCGCCTACTCCTGTTAACAACAGTACATTTCTCCATTAACTTGGCAGTTGGCAAGTTAAATGGATTCCTCCTGTAAATGTAGAGGTTAACTCCTTCTAGGATTTAGTTAATTAAAATACAAGAGAGGAATGAGCATACAGAGCAAAATGAGAATCAAACACTTTATGTATTAAATTGTTAAAAGTTATAGCCGAATTAATGGCAATTATTTACTCCTGGGCAGGATGCTTGGGGTCCACCCAAGTTTCCCAAATATGTCATCCAAGCACTTGGACTTCCTAAACAAAATAGAAAGCCACTTACCTGTTGCCAGTCACCCCTTGGGTTCTAGTCTGTTTAGAGATCCGTCCAACTGCAGTACAGAAGTATTCCACTCTCCAAAAGAGATAGGGAATAACCTGAAATACTCCCTTTATCTTGTCAAATATGAAAGCTGAATTGTTTTACTTGAAAGCCCAAGTGGTGGTCTTGATTGTGCAACAAAGGGGAGTGGGTGAAGATGCCTCTATCACAAAGCAGGGCTGCGCTAGGTTCTAGGCTCCCTGCTGGTGCCCACGACCCTCCTGCCTAGAAATGGCATAGCCAGAATCCCAAGCAGACAGCACCTGTTGAACTCGTGTTACTGAGTTTTGGTCCTTAAGAAGGACCGGCGGCTGTGCTCCTGCACCGCTAATAGACTGGCACTATGTTAACCCCCGAAATGACCACGGGGCACTCGGCTGGTTTCGTGCCTGCTCAGCAGGGAGTACCGATAACCAGTCTGTCTCCTAGGCACTCTCAAACGACCGTGTTTCAGCCACAAATGAGAACACAACAGCAATCCCGACGTTAAGTTTCAGGGAGAATAGAGTAGGGTGGTCACTTTCTGTATAATGAAAACCAGAAACAGACACACTGGAGAAGAGCAGCCGTACTGCTGTAGCTCCGTCAGTTGTACTTGAGACCACTTGAAAGCTGTACATGTACGTGAGACTATGTTCTTACCACAGAACACCGGTGAGGTGGACGGAATGTATTCCACGAATAAGTAACAAGTCCTTGCTGGGGGGTCACTAATCTGAAGTCCGTTTATTACACCAACGTCTGCGCAGGGATAACATAAAACTGGTTAAAGTATTAGATTTCCTGACGTTTGCGGACCAAAAACCGCTACTGTAAATCTGAATCACTGAAGGAAAAAACTTTTAAGACCAGTTTTTGCTTGCCATCAAATTAAACCCTGGGGCTGGGAAGGAAGGATCGTGGGGACCACCTTCTTCCAAATAGTCCAACAAGTTATACCTTAAACTTTTTCCAAACTCCAAATCCTTAACGAGGCGACCTCTATAGTCCGGGGTGCTTCAACTCATCTGTCCAGCACTAACATATAGTTGCACACTGCTATATTTTCTCCAGGCTACTACCAGTCATGACGATCAAGTCCCTCTCCCACTTTGAATGACAGGGGTTGGCCTCGGGAAACCACTCTCACCCTTCACAGTACCTGGGCCAGCCCCGCGCATGCGCACTACCACCCTCGCCTGCCTGCACTCAGGTTAAGTAGACCTTAAAGGGTCAAAAACGAAATATAAACCAACCCACCTCAACTTGATCTTACTCCTGCCAGCTGATTATTTAAGCCGCTGATTCACACGGGCTCACTGTCAGTCCACCAGTCAGACGAACTCAGCTTCTTCCGTACGAGACAAAACGGTACGATGTACATGTCAATAAAACATACTGTGAAGGGTTAACCTGAAGAGGGGCCCGCAGGAGCTTAGTTTCCTCACTAAAGCATAGTAATTCGGTTCCCTCGTCGAAATATTTGTACTAGGACGACCGCACGCGGCCCCGCATCACCAGGATTGTTGAAGTTTTCAAGGGAGACAATCAGTATCACAGCGGGAGGAACAGATCCATATATTTATCCCTTGTCAGAAGTGACAGCACAGACTGACAGCAACTTGTTTCACTAATGCATAATCACTTTGACCGTTAGTGTGCTGGAATTTTGTTTTAATCATCAAGCATACATGAAATGAAACAAAAATGTAAAGCTCTTCTTTATTAATTATACATCTAAAGTCACAGACGCGTTGACGCTAAGGTCTCTGAGGTAAAATTACATCTTTCTAATATATACAATTTCTACATGTTTACGGTTTCCTGTGTGTTTCAGATTAACCGATAGCGACAAGTCTGTAGCTAACAGCCAAGTCCCCCCCCCCCCCCCCCATTAAAACTAGCAAGCTTCCCTTTGGGGTGCCGTGAACTTCGACCGTCCGGCGGGGATGATCTCATTTGTGGTTGACTTTACCCAGCTGAAGCACTACCTGGAATAGATAGTTTATTACATTAAAATGTATTTTGCCAACATAATGTAATGCGAGTATTTCACGTTTTGAAGCTGTTCCAAACATTCATAAGGAATCAGCTTTTAATTACATGCTTAACTTACAGGTCATTAATATTTTGCATGTTTGTTGTCACTGATACAAATAACTGAGGAGAGATAATATAAGTATCCAGATTAAGACATTAAGACCCTTCTGCCCCCCCCCCCCCTTCTGTAATGCAACGTACACTTTATAAACTACAACTTAAGTTCCCACAGATCCTCGATGGAGATAGTGGTGGCATACCTCTCAACTTCTTTGCGAACCAATTCTGGACAAAGCCAAAAATAGGGGGAACAAAGGTCCACAGTCAGAGACAAGTATTGCACTAAATCACTAAAAATGTCAGTAGAACGAAAAGGTTTTACCTCTACACGCATTTTCAGAACAAAAAACAGTATAACAACTGCAACGTCTGGCATTTCTGAGGGACTGTAATCCAAAGTAATTTAGCAAAAAATCAAACATTTTATGGAAAGGTATGAAGCAAAATCATGACGGTTGAACTCTATAACGAGTTACTATCCGATCCAAACATCGCAGTGTTCATTAAGTCATTATATGGCAAGACCTGGGTACTTGTGTATCTGCAAACCATTAGTGGCACACGTAACCCGTGTGGTTGTGCCTACAACGTTTATGTACGCCGTCAGTGTGTATGTTGTGCGGTACGGGAGGATGTACCCCTCCAGCTGTACCATGTTGCCTCATTCGTTCGTTACTAACCCACCGTCCCCGGTAGGTACCGACCATAATCGGTGGTGAGAGCTGGGTAGTGACTAAAGCTTTTAGCACACACGCGACTGCAGTACCGCCCACTTTTAAAAGCAGGAAATGCAACAACTGTGAATCTCTAATTATGTAGTTACAAGGAAATTTTAATTTAAAGCCTAGCCTACTTATTTTAGTCTGCAATGCTCGAGCCTTCCCCTTTAGGAATATACGTTACCAGACGAAGCTTGAACATCAGACTTCCGTATATCAAATGCAAGAGAGAGTTCACAGAAACCCGGGCATTGCCTTCTTGCTTATTAGAAATAAGTAGTATTAAATAATTCATTTCTTTGGAATCCAGAAATGTTGCAGACTTAAACACTTTCTTGGATGCTGAATTATTTTAAAACAACAGTGTGTCAATGGAATAACGTCTAGTCATATACTTTATATTTTCATACAAAACAAAAAGTTCTGATACACAAAGCTATGTATTTATAAAACAATTTCAGTCCGTTTTGCATTAATAATTGCAGCCTTAATAGGCTGTCCAACGTACCCAGCTAAGCATAAATTGTTTCATACCTCCTGTCCAGAATTTCGTAGTGTCCAGATTTTTGCTTTTTATTTTTACCCTACTCCTCATAAAATGGATTTCAGGCAAATCTATGGGGTTTGTTTTCACTAAATAATGAAAGACACCCAACTTTAAGACTTCATATAATTCAGCAAATGCATGCTATTGCAAAACCTATTATTATAGTATCTTTCTTATTTTATGAAGTATTTAAAATTTGTCACTTGTTTGGGGATTTAGTCTTCCCATTATTCATTCATTCATTCATTCATTCATTCATTCATTCATTTGCTTTGTCCATAATTCTTGCACTAAAAGGGTGAGCAGTATGAGTTATTTTAGGCATGGCCAGTCTTCCTTGAGTCAATCAACTTTTTCTGATGGTACATTTTAAATACAGTGCATGCTGCTATAAATTGAGATTGACTGAACATATTTACTAGTTACAAGTTATTTAATAAAACTTGAGCATGTTTTTTAAAGCCATCTAGATAAAATATTTAAATTCTTTCAAAATATGCATGAAAGGAGAGTGAGAGCATAATTAAAGGTATATTCCTTCATAGTTAAAGGAAGGGAGACCAGCCCTAAAAAAAACTACATATGTTTAATATGTCAACTTCATTGCTAGAAACAAATGTTACTGAAATTGAAATAACAAGCAAATAAAAATGCAACGGAAAAACATGGTCATGTAACTAAAAAAGTCAAATAAATAAATAAATAAATAAGGAAAGAAAATATGGAGCAATTTTAAAAAGGATTTTATAACAGGTGATACGTGTGTGTGTGTGTGTATGTGTGTGTGTGTGTGTGTGTGTGTGTTTGTGTGTCTGTGTGATATGCGTAAACACTGTAGCTGGATCATTGTCTAGCATGCTTTAAACATATATTAATATATGGGCACCATTGATAAATTAAGTCCTGCAGCAATGTTTTGATTTACAGTGACCTCAAAAACAACCTTTCAAGTAAGAAGAACAATGTCAATTGCTCCAGTACTTTTATATATTGTATAAGAAAGCATAATGAGAAATATTCCAGTTTTTTTAAAAGTAGAACACAGTTCACACTTTCCACATTTTTTATGTTTATTTGATTAGCTGGACAATGTTACTGGAATATTATAATCAACTTAGGATACAGTGAACATATGCAATAGTGGTCTGGCAATTGTAATAAACAGTTATTCTTTTAGAGAGGTGTTCCAGTTTATTTTGGCCTTGAGACAAGTGTGTACAACCAAGGAACCAAGCACAAGAATATAAACGGTATCCTGAGTCTTTAATCCAAAAAGTTAAAATAAGCACTTTCATTCTACTAATTGAGAACTTCATCAAATAAATACACACACACACACACACACACACACACACACACACACACACACACACACACAAACCCGCCCAATATATTCTATTAAAACCTCTGAAGAAACGGTCATTACTTTAAATTGATCTTTTAAGGGATTTTAATTTAAGCAGGCATGTAAACGAGAACTGTGTTGCATTCTAATGCCAATACTTGCCCGGGTCTAAATGAGCAAATTTCAATTACATGCATGCTTAAATTAAAATCCATTGAAAGATTAATTTAAAGGAATTCTAGAGAAACTTTAAAGTATTTTGTTTAATTAATTTATTTCTTAAGTAGTGTTTTTATAATTATTCTTATTAATTACATTGATCGCATACTGTTTATTTTTATAATATATACATTTTGGTATGGGATCCTTAAGGTGACGTACCGCAGTCATAGAGGCTGGTCACAATGCCGGTTTCTTCAGAAGTTTTAATAGTATATATTGGGCGGGTTTATGTGTGTGTATTTATCTGATGAAGTTCTCAATTAGTAAAATAAAAGCACTTATTTTAACTTTGTGGATTAAAGATTTTGGATACTGTTTAAATTATTGTGCTTGGTTCCTTGGCCATACACACTTGTCTCACTACCGGTTTGTTATGTTGACCTTGAAAATGAACCATGAATCAAGAGAATAACTATATACCTCATTAGCTCTGACCATAGAATATGACAGAACAACTGAAATATTTAACATCAATTTGTTTTAAAAGAGAGTATTACAACTTTGCAATGCACTGATGAGATTTAAATGCAATGATCAATTGGGATACACTGTTCAAGATCAAACATGCTATGTCCCTCCACCTTATTCTGTCCTAGAGGGAACTTTGGTGTCAAAGTAATCTCAAAAGCAATGATTGAGGGTTATCTGGAGTCAGAAACCATGGAGTAATAGAAAGAGATGGTTGTAAACATGGCTGCCTGACCAATGTATTTAGTTTATAGTAGAACAAAATGTTTTTTTTTTTAATTAAAAATAAATAACTAATTACACTTTATTTTTTTCTGTCAAGAAGTTCTTGTTGGTCCAGCAGCAGTGACACCAATGTGTATGCTGGAATTCTTGGGTTCAAGTCCCAGATAATTGCTAATGTTATTCTTACACTTGCATGATTCTAAACAGAAGGCTTTTTGCATATTTGTATGTGTGTGTGTGTGTGTGTGTGTGGGGGGTTATTTGTAATACTGATTGCTGCAGGAAGTTGTCATGTAGAGTATGTTCAAGTGATTGGCTTTGAATCACACAGTTTAAATTGTACTGGTTATTTTTTACAACGGTGGGGAAGAGGCTACTGAAAATGTTCATTTTCTTGCAATTAGCACCTTATGTCCTACATACATATTCATTACATCTTTGCAACAGAATCATGATTAATGACATTTTAATATCATATTGAACAAGGAAATAATAAACAGAGAGGTTATGGAACTTGCTTTCAATGCACACAGCATCAGAGTTCTGAGTAGATCCTCTTTTGTCTAATGCAGTGGTATAAACTCTGACCCCAACTGGTGCCTTATTCAATTAACCATAACAAAACAAAGTTGCTATATTATATATTATTTTACCCTCAACAATTCAACGTATTGAATCCACTCTTCACAAAGTTATTGTTCTAGCTAGGTATAACAAACTGTCTCCTGGGATGTTAATCTTCTACTATCCATAGTGCTTAGTGATCACAAATCTCTTCTCACTTCCTGTTGCCTAAACAAAATCAATCAGCCACCTAAATGCATAACATTTAGATCCACAAGTGAGAGCTCTGGAAAAACCTTAACAAAAAACAAACTGTATTAACTGAACTCCACCACATGCAGCCAGCAACCCAGATGTGCCTCTGTCCATCCTCATTAACATCCTAACTCTATCCAGCATAAGCTCTACCCCCTAAAACAAAAACACTTAAATCAAACAACGTACCATAGGTGCCATCACAATTTGCTCACCTAATAAAAAACAGAGATCATGATTAGGAGGACTGAAAAAAATTCTACCAACAATGACAAATTCAACCACTTCAAAGATCTTAGAAAAAATGTCTGAAATAACATAAACAAAACCAAATGTAATCCTGCCAAAACTTGCAAAAGGTGGATTTGGCACAGCCCAAATACATCTGGAACCATCTAAAAAACTTGGTACGCCATAGAATATTCAAATGAACAACAAACAACAATAAGCTAATTCCTGTGGTAATACTGGGAATATAGTATAATATAAAGACTCCCCCAACCCCACAAAAACTCATTCATTCTCACCTCCCTCCCACCCCATAGTGAGCTTCTGTATACCAACCCAAACTACCCTTATTTCCAATTAAAAGAAATTACAAAATGTAATTCACAGAGCAACTTAAAAATATGCCCAACCCCATCAACAGCGACCATTAAACAAATCACCACAAATCCATAAGCTTGAATACCAAATACTGGCAGCTCCTCTTGTCCACATTTTCAGCTTTTCCCTGACAACAAAAGACATTAATGAATCTTGGACCTGCTCATGCCTAAAACACAACTGACTCAACCACTCCCTCATCTCTTTCCTCCACCTTTATACTCTACCCCCATATTAACTTCTTACCCCTCTAATAACTACTCCATTCCTAACCTACTTTCCAAAAATATTCTATTGCTCCTCTCTCAATGTCTTTCTTGTCTAAGGAACAGTCATCTATTGCTTCTAACATCTCTCTCAACTCCCCTCTAGACTAGCAACTGCTATCTATTGCTCCTAGCATATGTACTCTCTGCCTAGTAACGCCTAGCCAGAGCTGCTCACTATTTAAGTCAACATACAAAATACTTACTCCTTGTATCAAGTGCTACCCCCAATGTACTATTCTATTACAGTGGCACTACTAAACTAAGTAAAAATCATGTTCTGTAAACATTATTATACAACTTGATTATGCTATGCAAAAATTATTTGTGTCTTAATAAGTCTAACTTGCTGTGTGCATGTACGGGGCTTTACCCCCAGGCCTCTTCTGTTCTGTAATAATTTTTATATAACCTGACTTAAGCAATGTAAATATTGGTTGTCTGTGTGATAAGAACTGGTATAATCCTTTATGTATATTGTGACACCCCTGCACTGGCCCAGTAATCAAGGAGCCTCAATCCTCACCACTGGCAACAGTGGGGGGTGTACACAATGCGAGAATGACAAGTACACGCACAGTAAAGTACAGTTTCCCTTAAGAGCACACACAGACCACAGTCAGTTTGAGTCTGGTTTCTTCCTCTTTCTCCAGATCCCCAATAAGACTCCCCACTGGCACAGCTATAGAGTTGAGATCTCAGCTGAGTGGCCCAGCAAAAACCTCCAGCACCCTCTCTGTCCAATCAGTGCTTCATGTCCCTGCCCAAGTAGTTCACACACACACACACACACACACACACACACACACACACACACACACACACACACACAAACACACACACACTTTGAAATTTGATTTATACACAAACACACACCTGGGAAAGGCTGGCACAGGTTTACTAGCTATGCCCCCTTTTGCCCAGACTATAAGGTAGTTTCCACTGCCACCAACCATTCTTATCAACTACTTAAGGCCCTTAACAATTGGTGTCCAATCCTACTGTGTAATATTATTAATCCAAATGGTAGTCTGACCAAGACTTGCAAGGCTATTTAGGAGTGGCCTATACAGTGTCACCAAATACACATGCAAGTACTCTAAGAGCTTAAACATGTCTCACAAATATCAGCCACAAAGATAGGTTTAAATATATGTAATAATAAATAATAACATAACAAGACAATACTCAGTAAATCAACACAGTAACTTCAGAGTCAAAATCACAGGAAATATTTTAAAACAACATTGCAGTACAGTCTCAAGTAAATACAAAAAACATCTCAACTAATCTTTACTATATTCCTATCTATATCTAAACGAGATACTATGCCCTAAATCTTGCTTACAGCAAGGCAAGTGCAGATGGTGATGATGAGTAGGTGTTCTTGCTAGGTCCTAGACAAAATACAAAATGCACAGTCTCTCTATGAGAGAGTTCTTAAATTAATATAAAATATTACTGCTGGGTTAACTTGGATGGCATCACTTTTTGTCATCTGACTTCAGTTCCCAAGCTAAAACAGAAACTAACAAAATTTAATATCTCTCTGTGAAAAATACATGCCTCTCAGATGTTTGCAAATCTTGGAAGTCGTAAAACAGTAAAGCACTTTTACATTTTAAACCTAGTAATTACTTCACTTTCAAGACAATACAAAAACTTCTAGTTCTAGACATTGGCGTCTGCTACACTGAAACTGAGAAAGTGCTTTTATAGCACAATCATAAAGCAATTTCATTTCAACTTATTTTCTTGAAGTTTTGCAAGTTAACCCTTTTATGTTCTAGTATCTACTGTTAAAACATACATTTGCATAGGTATATAGTTTATATGCATTTCGGTTCTAAGTCAGCAGGTCATGCCTCAGTTACATTTTAGCTCAGTACATAACATACAATTCTGTATAAATCATATCAATATTCATAAATGACAGAATTATTTACAAAATTCCAGATAGCTGGGCTGGCAATATTTCCCTATATCACATGATATATGTATGGGGCTTTCCCCCAGGGGCCTCCGCTGAAAACAGGCTCCTCGTCCAGTCAGACATACCCAGTTAACAAATGTCAAAATAAATAAAATAAAATAAACAAAATCCAGTTTTATTAAAATATGCTGTTATGCCATATAACCCACCCCATACCTAAGCCATCTTTACCTAAATCCACTGGTGACTACCAGCTAATTACCAGTCTGAACTTTAGAGCAAAATTACTGGAAAAATAATTTATGAACATATATTGAAATATCTTATTCGATGTACAATATCTTCACTGACAAACAACATGACTTTAAACCCAAATGTACCTTCAATACAGCCATCTTTACACTCACTAGTGAAATCTACATCAGCTTTAAAGCAGGAAAAATCACAAGGGTCATTTTCATTCACTTGAAAGGAATCTTTGAGTGTGTGTGGACCATAACATTCACTTTATAAGCTTAAATCATTCAGATTGTCTGATAAAATATGCCAGTAGTTTAACAACTATCTAACAGAACTTTATCAATCATCACCAAAAAGGCAAACACACATCATGCATATACTAACATGGGGGTTCCACAAGGTTCTGTACTTGACCCTCTTTTCTTCACCCTTTTTGTCAACAGCCTGCCATGTGAACTACCCACAATCCTTTCCTATATGCAGCTGACAGAGTTATAATCAGAGCATCTGCAAAACACCAGTAAATCAAAGCTTCCAATGACTTCAAAAATCAGTTTAACTGGCTATGCAGTAAAAATTTATCATTAATCTCCAAAAATCTACAGTAATGCTATGTGGGACCAGAAAGAAACTGGCCATGGCATGGGCTTTTAACATATTTGACACAGATCTGCAACCACTCTCTTACTGTTTTGAAACAAAAATACCTGGACCTGTCTCTATCTTTCCTCCTCCACATTGAGCAAAACCCCAAAAAATACTCGGTGAGCTTAAGGTAGTTTATAGAATTGCCAACCTCTTAACAGCTGAATCTAGAGAAGCCACTGCACTTAATCTCCTGTTGATATACCAGGAATACTCCCTCCCAGTCACAGGATTGTAATCCACAAAATCATCAAAATTCTCCAAAAGACTGAAAACAAAATCCTTGGTTTTATTTACCTACGTTCAGACTACAAATGTAACTGCTCAGCAATCAGTAAAGCCAATTGACTCATAGTAGAAACTAGGGCAGCTTTCCTTTTAAACACCTTAACCTACAAACTGTTAAAAAAATGACTACTGTCCTCCACTCAGTAAATGCCTGGACTTTAGAAACACTGAGAAACTCCAGGGACACACTGCTAATCAGATCTTCATACACATTATGTATAGCTGAAAATTCCTTCTCAAAATCAGCCCCCACAAACTGGAACAAAATTCCAAAAAATATCATAAGTGCTATAGCCCTAAGTGCCTTTCATGAACCTCTCTAAAAACATATTAAGCAAAGTTCCCAATGTCACTGGTTTGATAATCTTGGTTAACATTTAACAATATGCTCACAAATCCACTTAAATCTCACTTTCAAGTCAATATTCTCTGCATCTCTAGGAACATTCAAATCAAAGCTCTGTGCATCCTGTATAAATATCCCCTGAAACATTATGCTATACTTCCACTGTCATCTCCACATCCCACTAATAGGTCTCCTTCCCATTTCTCCCCCCTCTGTTCTTCTTCCTCCCTTTTTTCTCAGCACTTTTAAATGGTATATTATCAGTACAAACTCCTTTCGTTATACTGCCTCATCAGGCTGAAAGTTTGGATAATTACGGATTGTTTAACTCTGATTATGTATGGTTAGCTATGTCTTGTATTACTCTAACTAGGAATATGATTTATGTATCTTTTCCATAACTATGTATATACTTTTATGCCGTTAAGTCTGGGTTGGGTCTGAAAAAGGTTTGTGGACCAGTGTGCTTATCTGGCTAACAAATGTAAAAAAGACAAGGAAAAAAATAAATAAAAGCAAGTAAAACCATACCTCTCAACTGTCCAGATTTTTGCCTCATATTTTTAGTCTGTTCCTCATAAAATGTGTGGTTTTCTATAATATCACTGATGGTTGAAATCACTAAATAATGACAGACATTTGAGTTTCAGACTTCATATTCTTCCGAAAATGCATGACAATGCAGAACCTATTATTGTAGCAATTTTCTAAATTTATAAGATCAGTATTAAAGCTCTGTCCCTATTTCTGGACCTTTCATCATCATCATCATCATCATCAGCCGCTTTTTCTGATTTTCTACATGGGGTCGGGGAGTTGTGTTAACTGTCGCCATTTCTCTCAATTCAATGTCACATTCCTGCCGTCTTCGACACTCATGCCTAACTGTCGCAAATCTTCTTTCACACAATCCAGCCACCTCTTTGCTGGACGTCCTTGTTTCCTCTTACCTTCTTCCTGTCTGTCCCAAATCTTCTTCACCAGATTTTCTTCTGCTTTTCTGCACGAGTCCAAACCACTGTAATCTGTTCTCTTTGATCTTTTCTGCAATTAGAGCTACTTTGGCTTCTGCTCTTATGTCTTCATTTCTTTGTCTGTCCCACAGAGTGCATCCTACCACCCTTCTCAGTCACTTCATTTCCATCACCTCTAGCTTCTTCATATGCTCTGCCTTCACTGCCCAGGTTTGTGTACCACTGTCGCACCACTGTCTTGTACACCTTACTTTTCAGCTTCTTTGGCATTCTTCTGTCATAGACTACACCTGGCACTCTATGCCAGTTGGCTGCAGCACCTCTGATTCTAGCTTGGATCTGTTCATTCAGACTTCCCTTCTCTTCAACCACCACCCATACTTGAAGCTCTTTACCTGTTCCACTATCTTCCCTTCTAACTCAATTCTCAGCCTCTTCTGATTTCCCCAGTTTGCTGCCATTATCACTGTCTTATTTGTGCTTAGTTTCATCCCATGTGCCTTTGGTTTTGCATTCCATTGCTTTACACTTTGCTGGAGTTCTTACTCAAAGTCTGCCTGTAATGCCACATCATCTGCATACAGCAACTTTGTTGATCTGTCCCCTCCAGCCTGTTTGCTAATGTAGTCCATCACCAGTATGAACAGCAGTGGGCTCAAAGCTGAACCCTGGTATACACCCACTCCCACTGGGAATGCCTCTGTGAGGCTGAACACTGTTTGTGCTTTAGTCATTGGGTCCTTGTACATAGCTTGCACTAATTTTACCAATGTTTCTAGGACTTCAAACCACCGCAGTACTGCCCAGATCAGCTTTTTTGGGACATTGTCATATTCCTCACCTCTAGCTTCTTCTCAACTAGCTGTCTCACTGCAAACATTGGGTCAGTTGTGCTGCATCCTGATCTGAATCCGAACAGCTCATCTCGCATCTTACATTCTGCTACTCTGCGTATCCGTTTATCAATAACCCTCTCTAGAACTTTCATGCAGTGTGATAGGAGTTTGATTCTTCTGTACTGCCCACAGTTGTGGATGCCCCCTTTGTCTTGTACACTGGCATGAGTATGCTTGTTCTCTAGTCATTTAGGATACACCTTTCTCTCCCTACTGCTATGAGTACACTCAGGAGCCATTTCTCCCCATCTCACCCAGCATCTTTATCATATCTGCTGTGACCTCATCTGAGCCTGCTGCTTTCCCTGATTTCATTTTTCTTAGCGCTATTCTTACTTCCTCTAGACTGGGCTCCTCTTCTTCTCTCAGTGTAGGCTGTTTCTGGGGCAGTACAGCTTCTGTGGGGTTTTCTTCATTCAGAAGCTGCTGGTAATACTCCTTCCATCTGCCTTTGATGTCCTGTGGACTGGTGAGCAGGTTGTCGGTCTTTTCTCTCTCCCACTTTTTCCTGTACTCCTTCTTTCTTTTAATGACTTCCTGCATTCCACCACCAGCTTTCCTTGTTTACCTTATATCCATACCTGACTCGGCCACATATCTGTTCTGTAGTCCTCATACATGCTGTTTTGAGGCGCTGCCATTCTTCTTTAACTCCACCTATTTCTTCTTCTTCTTGGGGTACTAGAGCCCTAAGTAATTCCATGAACTGTTGTACTTTCTCTCCAGTCAATCTCCAGGTCTTCAGCCTAGTCTCTGTTGATCATATATTCTCTGACCGCTGATTGTGGCAACCATCGATTCTTCTCCAGTGTCTTTTCCATATTGGAGGAAGTCTACCTGAGTTGCATGTTGGCCACTCTTGTATGTGATCTTGTGACTGTTCTGTCTTTCTGAACAGTGTGTTGGCTACTATCAAGCCATTTGCTAGACAGAAGTCTAGAATGGCCTCTCTTTCTTTATTCCTGTTGCCCACCCATGTGGACCAAGGCAGTCCTCATATCCAGTTCTGTCTGTCCCGATATGTGCATTCAAGTCACCCATTATCAACACAATGCATGTTGTCCTGCTTTATCTAGTAGGTCTTGCAACTGCTGTCTGAATGCACTCTTTTCCTCACTATCATGACCCTGCTGTGGGGCATATGCTGAGATTATGAATACTGCCCTATTATTACAATTGAGTCTGATTGCCATGAGTCTGTCACTAATTCTGATGATATCCCTCACTGCCTTCTGAAGCCTCTCTCTCATGACAATTTTCACTTCATCCCTCCACATCTCTTGCATATACTTTCACAGCATAGTAAAAGATCAAACTCTAATTCCTCTTTTTTACTTAATGGTTGTTGATAAGCTATTTTGATTATAACTGTTACATATCCCTTTTTCTTTCAGTTTGCCCTGCCATGTGTAAACCTTCCTAGGTGTCTTCTACCACTCCATGAGATACCCTGGCTTCCCGTTCCATGAACTGAGCTTCCTAAAGGGAATTTACAGAACTCTCTGAGTCTCTACTGGCTTCTCCAAGCTCTAGCTAAAGTAAAAGTGTATATACCCTTGGAAATAATTTGTACTTCTCTGTAGCTGTGCTGAATGTCCCTACATGTGAACACTAGCATCCCACCGTAGACCCCACTCATCCTTCTCTCTTCAGTCCATCCCCATGCCCAAAGTGCTTGTGCTCCTTCTCTGTAGTTACTGGTTTTGTCCGCCAGGTGTCAGCATTTACCTAATGCTAACAAAATCTTTACCTAAATTGCTTTTTTAACATTTTGTCTATGTTATTATTGTCCCACTGTCCCCCACTAAACCTATGTGAACCTCTCTGCTTTCCTCCTTCTCTTCCCTAGTAATCTAGTGCCTCACCCACTACCTTTCTTACCTCTGTGCTTGATATCCACATCTCTGATTGTTCCTCTCTGACTTGCCTTCTTCCTTCTCCTTGGCTCTATCCGCTCCATTCGTCCTGTGGTCTGACTCTGCTCCCCTACCCTACCCCCAAATCTCACCCACCCCCAGCACCTCTACACTTATAGTTAATTAACCACACCCACCTCATACCACACCCTAGCATCTAACCAACCACTCCCATAATTAATCTACCACTTCCAGCCTAACCCCTATAACAACTCCACCCCTTTCAGACCACTAAATTCATACTCTTTTGATATATCATATCCCAATATCTTTTCATCCTGTCCAAAACCCAACTAGTACCCAAACTAAAGACCATGCATACCAAACCTGCCATACTCATAACTCAAATATTTATTCTTGCCACATTATCCTATTTACACTACCTCGCCACACCCCTGTATGCAAATCACTCTCCCCCATTTCACATAACACTCTTATCCTGTATACAGCATGCACACTCCTCAATCTGTATATCCCCCAGCCTTTACCTCCTCAACAACACTATGTTCTTCCCTTATAAACTTATATCTAACCCCCAAAACACTATTCCCATTTATACTAGCCCCAACTCAATAAAGCTTACTACCCAAAACCTAGATACTAAGCAATTTAAATACCTCTTCTCCCGCATTCGTCACTTTATCTCTATCCTTCTCTCTGGGGACATACACTCAAACCTAGGCCCACCTCACACACAAAACTCAACCTCCCCATCTCATCAACCCCACTCACCTGGTAGATCCCTCCATTTCACAGCTCTAAATGCTCAAAGCATATGTAATAAAATCCCTAACCTCCATGCCTGGCTCCTCCACAATCAACCTGCTATTCTGTCCATCTCCAAAACCTGGCTTAAACCCCATATAAAAGATACAGAATTGATACCACCCAACTACTGTATTATTAGAAACGATAGAACACATACAAAAGGGGGTGTCACTCTCCTTTACTCCTCATCACTCTTAGTTACCCCATACTCTAAGCCTATTCCCAAATTTGGTAATGCAGAATTAATTCCAGCCCTTCTTCAGGTAAATAAATATAAATGTATTTGCATTGTCACCCTCTACATCCCTCCTGGAGACAATGTCCCAGTCCTTGAAGATATTCTCTCCTGGATTTCTGCCAATATCACCAACAAAACTATAATCCTGGTTAATGTTAACATTAATTGGGCCAAATTCAATCTCCAATCAACCCCCTAAATATAAATCTTTACAATTTCACTCAACTTATTAACTCTACAACCAGACCTTCCAAAGACTTCCTTTCTGGAAGCATCCTTGACTGGATTCTAGTCTCTCATCCCCACTACTTCTCTGATAGCGGTACCCTTCTTGACCCACTAGGTGACCACCTTCCAACTTTCAGCCATCATCTTTCCTCCACCCTTCAGCTGTCCCACATCTATACCTCTACTCAGTACCTAAAAAACGTCAACCCTGATGCATTCATAAATGCACTAAAAATTACAAACTGGAACCCACTAAAATCTTTATCCCTAGAGAATGCTGTTATATACTTCAACACAACTTTCTTAAACTAGATTCCTTTGCCCCCTGTAAAACAAAATGGATAAAAAGTAATCACATCCCATGGATAACTAAGAATACTTTAGCCATCATGCGATCCCGAGATAAAGTTTGGAAGCACTACCAAAAAAGTAAGTCATCCACCACCCTTAATGAATACAAAACACTTTGCAACAAGGTAAAAAAACTTATTATCACAGACTGCAAAGCCTATTTTTCCACTCTCCAAACCAACTATAACACTAATCCTAAAAAAATCTGGGATGGAATCTCCTCTCTCCTTAATCCCAGTAAAAAAGAAAACCCCTGCCCAAATCCAAATGCCTCTGACCTGGATTTAGCTATTCAGTTCAACTCTTTCTTCACTGACTCCATAGCCAAGATCACCTCTTCCTTCACCAAGAATTCAGCTTCCACTGATTCACCTCCACATACCCCTTTCTCCTCTAGTACCTCCTGCCCCCAAACTCCTCCCTTCTCCATGAACCCTATCCATATCTCTACCATAAAAAAACTTTTTCTAAACCTGAAACCATGCTCTAATGCACCTGATGAGATACCCTCTTACTTCCTAAAAATAGCCACAGAAGCCATTGCCCTCCCTATCTGTATACTAATAAACAAATAAATTTCAGAAAGCCACGTTCCCCAGTTCTGAAAAAAAGCTTTCATCATTTCACTACACAAAGGGGACAACAACAATGATATCCCTAACTTCCGCCCTATCGCTATTTTATCTCCTATTTCTAAACTTCTCGAAAAATGTATCCACCTACAACTTCTACCCTATCTCATAAATAATAACCTTCTTATTTCCACCCAGCATGGATTCTGTCCTGGCCATAGTACCACCACCGCTCTCCTCTCCTTCTTAGAAACTGTTAACAAGGCCTGTGATTCTGGTCATATTGTGTCCACACTCCTCTTAGACCTCTCCAAGGCCTTCAACACCATCTCTCATAACCTTCTCCTCACTAAACTCTCTAAACTAAATCTATCCCACTCCTCTAGCAACTGATTCAACAGTTATCTATCAAATAGGCAACAAGTAGTTAAGTGGAAAAAAGCTACCTCACCTTTCCTAAATACTCCCACAGGTGTGCCCCAGGACTCAATTCTAGGCCCCCTTCTATTCAATATTTTCATAAATGACTTCCATCATGCCATTCCTAATGCCAACCTCATCCAATACACTGACAATTCAACGATAATCTGCTCTGTCACCTCCATGTCCTTATTAACAAAACAAACCCAGGATGCCTTCTCTTTTACTGAACAATGGATGCTAGATAACCATCTAACACTCAATGCAGCCAAGACCAAACTCATGTTATTTACCCCTTCTAAAACCACCATCCTAGACTTAAAGTCTTTTTCCATCACCAGCCAAAATAATACACCTCTTGAAATAGTCTCCTCTGCAAAACTATTAGGGGTCCTCATTAATGATCAGCTAAAATCTGATAGCCATCTCCAAGTAAATATTGCAAAAACCCATAAGAAACTTGGCATGCTCTACCGCCACAACCGTTACATCCCTTCTTCCACCAGGCTTGTTCTTATCACCACTTACCTTATCCCCTCCCTCCTATATGGCACATGCTGCATGCATCCTTACTAATCTGCAATCTTCCCTCAAATCCAAACTCTCCTCTTGTTACTATAAAATTTAAAATTTTGCAACAGGCCACAGATTCTCTACTCATCACTGCATTTCCTTACATCAACTAAACTGGTTTGAGTTCTCCAATTACTTTACCTATATTCAACTTATCCAAGCACACAAACTTATTTTCAGCCCCACTCTCTGCCCATCCCTTGCCACTACCTTCCAAATGCATCTCCATGTCAGGCCTCTAAGATCAAACTTCCAAAATTTAATAGAAGTACATAAACCTGCCCACCCAGCAGGCAAACATCTTCTATCCTTCTCGCTAGCACGCCACTGGAATGCTCTACCACCTCTCATCCGAACCAGTAATAGTCTCTCTGCCTTTAAAACCTTGCTCCACTCACACCTAACTACACAATGGGAATGTTCTTGCTCCCATCCTACATAACTTCCCTGACTATAGTTACTCTCTATAAGCTAACTTATCCATGAACAACCACCCATAGTCTTATGTCTAGCAACAAATTATATGCATTAGCATATTCTCTGGAACTTAATTTGTCTGTAATGAATTTTTTTCTTAAATGCATTGTACTAATTTGCTCCTGCAAATTCCAATTTTTCTGTAACTTTGTTACTTTGTATTTTTCTAATTCTAACGTACTTGTAATTTTTGTAATCTTGCAAATTGTAATATTTGTACTTCTTCTGGAGCTTTTCTCCCCAGGACTCCATTGAAAACAGGCTCCCCGTGGCCCAATGGACCATCCTGGCAAATAAACTGAAAATAAATAAATAAATAAATTTCTAGCCTGTCCCCCTCCTAAGTAGTAGACTCTGATTCCCAAGCAAAGTGGCTTTGCTGCACTGCCCTTCCATCTTGTCTCTTGGATACATAGGATGTCCAGCCTCTTCCGTATCATCATGTCATTCACTTCCAAGCTGTGTCCCAGTGAACCCAGATTAAGTGTAGCAATTCTTAGTTCATGATTGATTGGTTTTATGTCCAGCTTTCACTCTACAGAGTTATCCCAGGCCCTCCCATGGGTCCCTGGGTCTTCAACCCACTTATCAACACATCATGCCCATTTGGCAACTGTTAGCCAACATGATCAAATCACCTAGAGCCATATTCGTGCAGTCTGTGATCCATTTTCTCCTATCTTGAAGATACTATGCACCACAGTAGATGCCCCTGGTCTGTACAACTCTTCCCGTATAGGGCACCATATAGAGTCTGTGCTGCTGCACACAGCTCCATTCATTGGTGAGTTTGAGATGAACACTCAGCATGTTTTTTGGAGGTGGGAGGAACCCTACAGAGACACAGGGAGAACATGCAAACACCAAACAGGCATTGGCCGGAGATCAGGATCAAACCTTTTACCTTGTGCATGAGAGGTGAAGACCTTAACCATTATGCCAACTGGTCTCTTCTATGTCCCTACATCATTTTTCCCTTTGTCCAGATTTCCTGTGATAAGAGGTTGAAAGGTATGAGTAAAACTGATGTCTATTTGGCATCATGGAGCAGGGGGTCTGAGTACATTAATTACTTTTAAGTTCAAAGTGAAGAATACTGCAGAATAAACTGCACTAACAGTAATACCCATACATATAATACTGTAAACTGTAAAGGAAAAAGTGCAGGACAAATTACAAAGTACTTTCACAGTCCAGAATACTATCAAAAGACTGATGGGATTAAAGACAAAATTCAGAACCATGAGTTAAAGGGATAAATATTTTCCTTTATTCTCTGTATATTTGTACAGATGTGCAAACAGAAGGTTGGTTTGACTTGGCACTCTTAAGTAGTGGTCTTGCATACTCTATCTCTTCTAATTCTGTATTTCTGCAGCTGCAGGTTCATATCAAGGCTAGGTTATACCTATTGATTTTCAGTATGGCCATACCTTCTCACTGATATTCAATTTATTGACAAGGATCACAACTCAAGCTTACTGCCAAATAACACATGGATTATAGTGAGCCTCGTAGCAAGTAATGTATCTGTTAGCTACAGTTAGCCTTCAAACTTAATCCCTTATATACCCCAACACAAATTCTTCCTAGGCATCATAGTGGAATTTGTACAGTATGAGACATTCTGGTATTCCTATCTTGGCTGAAACAGTAAATAATCTTCTTTCAGAAATACCCTCCTTTTCTATGTTTTCCTGTGCCAGCCAGACACACACACACACACACACACACACACACACACACACACACACACACACACACACACACACACACACACACACACACACACACACACACACACACACACGCACACACACACGCACACACACATACACACAAACACACACACACATATACATACACACTCACACATATTCTTACATACACACACAAACACACACCCATGCTTTTACTGACAATGAGGTTGCCAGCTCCACAGGTTAAATACATTTCTTATGTTGGGGCAACAGCAAGTCCCAGTCTGGAAAAAAATAATCTTTATGCATTCTTAACCACAAGTGTTTTTTTTGTTTTGTTTTTGCTTGTTTTTTTATGTAAGTAGGAAACAAATCTCCATCCACCTTTTAAAGTATTTACCTTGTAACCCCCTTCCACTGAAAGCCATGCACCTTACAGTGATAGAGGGGCAAGGCCCAGTCCGAATGTAAAGTTCATGAAATAAAATACTATTAGTTCCTTTCTTCCCTAGAATTAAGAATGTAGTGCAAGTGAACTTACCCCAATACCTCCTTCAGACCTCCCATTGGAGACCCCTGCCACTCTTCTGTGACATCTTGGCCAGTCAGAGGGATAAAACATTCCTTTTCCTCTTCCTGGACTAGAAACATATTTTTTCAGCCTCAGAGGTAACACTTTAATTATTGTACTATTTTTAGTACTTACAATAAATGAATACAATCTGTCAATTTCTTAACATTCCGTGGCAGCATTTTCAACATGCCACTGTCATTTTTTAATAGCTCTCTTTCAAAACATAGTTTCATACAGTGACTAGAAAGTCACACTTTGGAATAGAATTGCTCAAATAGTGATTCCTTATGCCTGTTTACTTTGTTTAGTCTAGAAGTTTTATTGCATACAAAGTATGACATGCTATCTTGCTACCTGTCGATAACTTGCAAAGTATTCAAAGCAGATTTCCAAAAAATGGATTTGTGACTCAACTTAGCCTTTTTTCCTTAATTAGAAGATTTAAGAAAAATCATTAATTAGAAGATTTAAGGAAAAACATAGTTATGGCTTATTAACAAAGATATGTCAAAATGTGTATTTGGTAATCTATATGTATAAAACTCGATAGGTGTGTTTAGTTTACAATGGTACGGCATGAAAACCCATCTTGGACAGCACTAGTTTTCTATCTGGTAGTAAATATCTGGAGCTTAATACCAGAGGACATTAAACTCTTGAAGTTACTGGATACTTCAAAAAGTTATTGAATTAATGTAATAGGGCCTTATTTATTTCATCAGCCCAGTATATTCATGCCTGTTGTACGACCATGTGGGGTACACATTCTCCCATTACTAAACTGAAGTCATAAGGTCATACAGCCTCATGATGGTGGATAGCACTGTGTTTCTTTCTGTTCCCCAAGAGAATGTGATAATACTTAAGTAGGGGTGGCCCCTTTCTTAATATGGTTCACTGATGATCTTTTATCATAATTTATTGTTTAAGTGAAATGTCAGTTTAGTACTTCTTTCAAGGATGTTTAACTTAAATATAGTTAGTCATTATTATGAACCTAAGTAGAAAATGTGACTCTAAAACTGAAAAACTCACAAAGTATGGACAAATAAAACAAAAACAAAAGACATGACTGAGAACAAGCAGTTTGATAAAAGTATGGACAAATATCAGTCATGCTAAACACTTAACTAACTTTGGCAATTAGCATTAATTTAAGGTTAGTCTTTCTCTTTCAGTTTGTTAGCTCATTTTAAATTATCATTATTACATACCAGAAACAAAAGATATACATTTCATGCTATTATATAATATATCTTTGGTACTATCTGCATATTTTAATACTTTCCATGTAGAACATGTTATTAAAAATGACATTCCCTTTCCTGCCATATTATAGTTTTCAAAAAAGTAGCATTTTTTTAAATATGAATTCATACTCATATGATTCACCACTCTCTCCCCAAGAGATGAACAACACTGAAAAACCATTGAAAAAGCTACCTGGCTACCTTTAAAACAACATGTTTACTTTCTACTAGCCTCTCACCTATTTAAACTTATCAAGAATGACACCTACCCCCTCTCCTTCAAGCTTCCAGACTATTCTGAGATGTGCCAACATACAATGTTAGACATCCTAACCACTCATATCCTCTCCTCCAACCCCCCCCCCCAAAAAAAAAGAAACTACTGTTCACTGCACAAACCATGCTTTCTCAGTTCTTGGTCCCAAACTGTGGAAGTCTCTCTGTTCTTTTATTAAAGATCATTCGTCTTAACCTGTTTTTCATTCACAAATAAAGGCAAATTTTATGACTATGAAAATACCACTGCCACCTTTCTGGTCATATAACTTAACCTCTTCATTCCCTGCATCCATATACATAACTTACTCTGACTCTATTTTTTATTGTGATTCTTTCAGCATGCCAGCTCTGATTTCCATGTTATATATAATTCATGTATATATTTTTTTTTCACGCATTCTGCACATAATGTCATTTATCTATTGCCTTTACTCTCTCAAGCCAGCCAAGTGCTCTATCCTTGTTAACAAATTCAAAATTTATAAAAAATAAATTGTTGTGATAAAACCATCTAGTATTCTTTTAAAAAAGTATCACTTGGTTAATTTCTGCAAATTAATATTAATCTTTCAGTTATGCAAGCTACATTAAATATTTCTTTGGATTTGAAGTTAATTTGGTTGGTGCCGGTAGGAGAATTTGATCTTTATCTAATTTAATTTCTGTCTGAATTATTTGCCACCATTTCCTAATATATGGGCATTCTCGCAACAGCAGATCTACGTGTCTCTTACTGTTTTACCACCATTGGTGTGATAATTGTTAATTTTATACAATTTTTTGTAGAAACCAATATTCCCTATGGAAATGTTTCTAAGAATAAACTGATTTCTTGGGGACCTAATTTTTTAATGTTTAACCATCTTCTCTCCCATTGCCTTTAAGTTAAGCTTTCGTACATATTCTTATTCCACTTTTGTGCTCCAGTTACTTTCTCATGTGTTTTATGTTATAGAACTATTGCCTATGTATGAGAACTAATCTTCTTTATTACGATTGGCTATATATAGTTTGATCACACCTTCGTGTTGGATAAGGAAGACAACAGATACTGATTTTTTTGAAATTAATATGTTATATATTGATCTGTTATGGATATACTAAATGAAGCCCTTTAATTGAATGATAACTGTATACAATTTCCTAGAGGGACAATTAAATTTTCCCTTATAGATACCTTGTACGGCGATTTTAAGTAATATAGAAACTAACAGAAAACAGACCATTTTATGAATCTCACATAACTCTGCTACCTGAAGTAATATTTTATGAACTGTCTTTTGATATATCAGGTTCCCTGGATATTGCTTCTTAGCAGACTGTGTTGGTGTACAAAATTTGAATATGAATGATACTGTCAACAGCTTATTAGTATATAATTTCTGTCTAATATCTAGTATATATTATACGTCTGAATGCTATCTAAATTGAAGTCATCATATAGAGTTCTGACTATTATAATTTAAACTGCAGCTTCTCATTTTTGTAGTTATAAGAGTATCCCAGGGTCTTCAAGATATACCCTTATCCATAAACTTTCTTTTTCTCAGAATCATTTGACGTTTTACTAATTTTGAAATTTGGAGGAATTACCCCATTAACTAAGACAAATATCAGTTTGGAAAATAGTATCATCTTACTAATACTGATTCTTTCTTTCTTTCTTTCTTTCTTTCTTTCTTTCTTTCTTTCTTTCAATAATAATAGATACTTTTCCCATTTTTATTTTGAAAAAAAAAAAGAACTGCAAAATAAGTTGGTTATTTAGCTCCAAAGATTCTACCAGATCATCAGTATACCATCTACCAAGATATTTGTTTTTTATTCTTTTGGAACTGTCATCTGATTAAAAATAATTTGTTTCATAATTAGTCATTTGGATTTATTTGGATTACTAGAATAATGAGATGAGGGAATTAGTCATGCTTGTTTGACTCTGTTATTCTACATATCACTTGGTATTCCTTGATATTTATGAGTAGATATGCTCCTGTATTACAAAGTAATGCATTAATGATATTAATTATGACTTCTGAAAATTGTGTATTTTCAAAATTTTGTATATAAATTCGTTATTCATGAAATCAAATTATTTTTGCCATCAAATGACTGAAAAACTAGATTTTGAACTAAATATTTGTACATAAAATTGAATACTAATCATTTGAAATTTGTGGCTGTGTTTTGCAATCTACCTGCCTGCTCTACTGCTTTCAGTCAATGTGTTACTTGAAATTTATAGCCATCATTTAAAAGTGATACGTGTCTACAATTTGAGGTGGTGCTTAATTTAATTTTGCAGCCAGTGACTCCCCTTCCCGCACTCATTTACCTCATTCAGTTCTCTTTCAGGGTAACAGTCAAGCTCAGTAAACAGGGAAAAAGTTTTACAACCCATTTGTTCCCCATCAGGGTAGCCTAATCAGAATATACATTACTCTGGAGATGAGAGTTAGGTGTTAGGGAGTAGGCCATGTCTCTCAACTGTCCAGATTTTCACAGAATGCTCAGATTTTTCTCTCATATTTTCGGTCTGTTCCTCATAAAAGTTGTGGTTTTCTGGCAAATCACTGAAGACTGAAGCCACTAAATAATGGCATACATTTTTGTTTCAGAATTTATATTCTTCAGAAAATGCAAGATAATACAAATTTAATGGAATTTTCAAGCCCATTAATAGTTAATGAATATAAATATAACATTGAGTCTCCCATACATTTTCCAACTGAATGATGCATCTTTTATAGAGTAAGTGCAATTATTTGTTAGTAGCTTGTAATTACCCTTCTCCATAACAAAATCCCAAATAGTAATACAGAAGAACAAAGATCTAAAAAATATTTTTCTATTATGCATCTTGGGACTAGTGCACATGGCATGGCTTACAAAAAATAAACAAACAAAAAAAGACCCATAGACTACATAAAATAGCATTCTTTCTTGTAGAGTACTTAGTAAATAAGATTGCATAAAAGTTTTTGCACTGCCTATTTTGCATCTCAAAAAAAATTACAATCTGATGTTAATCTTCATTCATTCCTTACTAATGGGTTATCAGTTCCGTCCTCGGAACTAAGCCAGCCAATATCAAGCTCGCATCAGCCAAAAACTCTCGAGCCAAGGTCCTACCCAGAATGCTCTACTCCCTGTTACCCCAGATCTCATTTACTGCATTGCTGAACAGCCATGTCAAGCCACTGTCTCAGCTAAGTGTCTAATTTTTTGACAGTTTATATATTATTACTCTAAAATGTTCTCAAAATTTTATTCTAATATTTTCCTACCCTATCGCACACTTTAGACTCTCCCTTTAGTCTTTTCCCTTTATTACTCTCTTTTCTTTCTTGTGGTAATTCTCCATTACCATCATTGGTAATCCTTCTTTTTCTCTTTTTACCCTTTTCTTGGGTAGCCATTATTTTTCCTTTTGCTACTGTGCTTCTTCTCCACAACAGCTGTGTTGGATAAGAAAAGTTCCATTGGTTTCAAGCAGTGCAAGGATTGCGGCCATAAGTTACTCCTTTTCGATGGCCATGACTTATATGTCTACAGTCTTAATGTCTTCCACTTGACTGTAGATCCTCCGTGTGGCATCTATAAAAACTTCTCTACCAGGACTATCAACGCAAGGAAGAATAAGTTAATTTTGAAAGGTCTCCTCAAGTTTCTTTTCTCTGAGGCTATTTCTGGGTTGGAGGGCTCACCTCCTCCTGCGAAACCCTGCAAGAGGCGTTCTTCCTCTTCTTCATTGAAGTCACTCCCTTCTTCTCCCTCTGGAGATCATAGGGAGTCAACTCACAAGAAGGTGAAATTGATTACTAATCCAGCGCTGCCACCTGTGATCCTGTCAGCTCCAGGCTCAGCACCGCCTCAAATGATCTTGACTACAGCCATGTCTCCTTTATCGATATCGGCACCAGATTTCCCGGTGCAGACAACTATGGTTCCGACAGTTCTGTCGCAACCCCTAACGGCACCATCAATGCAGGTTCAGTCCCCTTCGGCACCATTCGTACAGTCACCTTCGGCTCCAAGTATGACTCATTGTTGCCGGTGCAGACACTTTCCACTACGGCACCGTACCCTTCTGGGAAGACCTTTGCTTTTACAGTGTGGACACCTTCAACTACCATGGCACTGACATCTTTGGCGCAGACCTTTTCCACACCATTTTCTTCGGTGCAGACTTCCTCGGCTCTGAGCTCTGCACCTATTGAACTAGCAAGGACCAAATATTCCCTCTTCATTGGATCCTTTTACAAGCAGTCTGTATAGTCCTTTCCTGGAAAGGCCAGAATCACCATCAGCCTTCTCCAAGAGGTCAACCAAGAGTCTTTCTGAGTAGGATGTGTTGAGGCTTGTTGACCAGTTGCTTGTGGCCAGAGGTCTCTCTCAACCATCGAAGTCCACATTCCCTCATTCAGGTGAGCGTATTTTGCCTCAAACCCCTATGTATACTCCTCCTTCAACTTCTACTCAAGTCTTGAAGCCTATTACTCCGACAGCAGTTTCCCTCCCTCCAACTTCAATAGTGGATATCACTTTGGAACCAGAGTTGTCCTTGTGGCCCTTGGTGCACTGGGCATTGGGTTCTTCTCAGGCCAGTGGCTATGCCATTGGGGAGGGCAATCCTGGTTCCATGCAGATTTTTTTCTATGGCACCTTCCAGGGATGCTATCTCTCATGCGGTTCACAGTCCTCTTGAGACTCCTGGTCTGGGGGCAGGTTCATCCAGGCAGGGTGTGACCCTGGTTCAAAGGTTGTTGTGCTCGGTTCCAGGCTCCCATCCCTTGGGTGGGCCAGCCTTCCAGGCCATGGAGAGGGTGCTTGCCTTCGCTGGCAAAGCTCATTTGTCGGTGTCCTCTCTCCCCTCTGTGCCACAACTGCTGCAAGCCTCAACCCTCGAACACCAGGCACAAGAGCTTCAGGTCTCTCCTCAGGAGACCCCCTCTTTGCAGTCTTCCCCAGAATCTCCCAATGAAGAAGTGCCCCAAAAAGTATCATGCAAGAGGAAGCACATGGACTCCACTGAGGAGTCAGTGACTGAAGATATGGATTTTGATGACGGGGAAGGGTCCCCATGGTCACCCTCTGATGAGGTGTTCTTTGGTGACATCCTTGAGATCCTTAGACAGAAGGGTGACTGGAAGCCCTCTAATCCTTCCTCTGAGGAATCCGTATTCCTGCAAGCTTTTTGTGCCCAGCCCCCTACCTCCTGGGTCACCCCACCTGCCGATGAGCTCATCCAGCTCATGGTGCAGTGCACATGGAAGGCTCCTGATACCATGGAAGCAATACTTAAGAGGCTAGACAAGATATTATCTCCCCCCACGGAACACCCCTACTGGTCACGTTGTCTCCCAGTATACGCTATGGTGGTAGCAGCTGCTACTAAGAAGGATTTGGCAGAAGAGAGCCAAACTGTCCATCCGGCCAACAAGGAGTCCCAGGCGATTGACAGATTAGGGAAGCATGTGCTTGCTTCATCGACCTTTGCCATAAGGTCTTTGAATTATTTGGCACATTTTACCAAGCTTCAGTGAGATCTTATCAACAAGCTCTCTGAAACCTTGGCAGGAGCTGTTTCTGATGAAGTTCGAGATAATGTGGCTTCTCAGGTAGCCACCATAGAGTCCATTTTTAACTCTTCCCATGTGTCTTATTTCTCACCAAAGGAAGAGGCGACTAGAGCAGCAGACGCAGGTATAGTCGCCAGATGACATGCTTGGATGCGCCATTGTAACTTTGCGGACTCCTTTAAGGCTTCCTTCGTGAATGCCCCCATAGAGGCCGCTTCTTTGTTGGCCCTAAAGTCAAGGATATGCTGGCATGGTGTGAAAAAGATGGCAAGATCTTGTCTGCCATTGGTGTCAGACACTCCACTCCTCAGCGATTCTATTCCAGAAATCAGAGGAGAGGAAAGATCTGGCACAAGAAATCACAGGGTTCTTTCTGGGATGCCCCTGCCGAGTTTTCCCCTAGAGGCAGAGGGGGAAAAGCCAGTGGAAGATGCCCCTTTCAGGGCAGAGGAGGTCTGCGAAACCGGGGTTCCAGAGATTCCTTCTCTGGCCAACCCTATCAGCGCTTCTGAAGCGTTGCCCGACTGCTGACCTCTGGAAGCGGTTAGGGGTAATTTCTCCTTGTACCCTGCTGCCTGGCAAAAGATAACAGCTGACTCTTGGATACAATGGATTATATCCAGAGGATATCACATCCCCTTCCATCTTTGCCCAGTCTCTTCAAGAGTGTTACCTGACGTTCCACCCAGTCAAAGGAAAACAGCAGCACACGAAATCAAAAAGCTGCTACAAAAAAAGAGTCATCCAGATGGTCCCCCCAGACCAGATAGGATCCAGATTTTACTAAAGGTTCTTTTTAGTGCCAAAAAAGACAGGGGACTGAAGACCAATTCTGGATCTCAGTACACTAAACAAATTTGTAAAAACAGAGAAATTCCGGATGGTCACAGTTCAGTCTATCCTTCCTGTTCTGGAAGAAGATGATTGGATGTGCTCTGTAGATCTTCAAGATGCGTATTACCACATAAAGATGGACAAATGCTCAAGAAGATACCTCCACTTCCATATAGGAACCAGTCACTACCAGTTTTGAGCCCTGCCCTTCGGTCTCTCTACAGCCCCCAGAGTGTTCACAAAATGTATGGCAGTGGTTATTGCTCACTTGCGACTTCAAGGATTCCAGGCATTTCCATATCTAGATGACTGGCTCCTTACCGCCCCCACCAAGTGTCTACTGGAAGAAGCCTTGCAATATACTCTCTTAACAGCTCAAAGCCTGGGAATCACTATAAACTGGGAGAAATCCAACACAATCCCAACTCAGTCTTTGGAGGACTGTTGGACACAAGAAATTGCACAGCATCCCATCCAGAACACAGACTTCAGAGAATAAGACAACAAGTTCAGCTGTTGCTCTGTCACCACAAATCCCCAGCTCGATCTGTACTTCAGCTATTGGGGTCAATGGCAGCTTCAATCACCATTGTTCCCCTAGCCAGATTCCACATGAGACTTCTTCAGTAGCTACTTCTCACTCAGTGGTACCCTCTACAACATCCTTTGTCCTTTCAAATAAGTGTGACTCAGAGATGCAAACAAGATTTACTCTGGTGGACGTCTCAAAATCCCCAACAATGGTCTCATCCTTTCAGCCCCCATCTACCGATAGCCATGGTGACCACAGATGCCTCTCTGATGGGGTGGGGGGGCTATGTCCGGGAAACTCGGACCAAGGCACCTGGTCGGAGACAGAGGCTGTTTTGCATATCAGTGTCTTGGAACTGAGAGAGGTGCTTCTAGCATTGCAAGCATTTCACTCCATCCTTCTGTCAGGGACTATTGCAATACAGTCAGACAACATGTCATTGGTCTGGTACATCAACAAACAAGGAGGCACCAGATCTTACCAGTTATGCTGAGAGGCCTTGAGAATATGGCAATGGGTGATAGCTCACAACCGCTTTCTGATTGCAAAGCACATTCCCGGGAGCTCCAACCTGATAGCAAACAAATTGATCAGGCGCATTCTACAACCTCACGAGTGGTCCCTCAATCCTCTGATAGCGGCACAAATCTTTCACCACTGGGGCCAGCCTTGCTGCGACCTATTTGCCTCCCCAACCAACTACAAGTGCAGCAACTACTTTGCCCTGATCCCTCCTCAGGGACAGTCACCAAGGGACGCTCTAGTCCACGCTTGGCCCTCGGGTCTTCTTTATGCTTATCCACCTCTTCCCTTCATCTCCCAATTTCTAAAGAAAGTACAACAGTTGAAGAGCAAAGTGATCCTCATTGCTCCATATTGGCCTCAATAAGTCTGGTTTCCCTTCCTCTGGCCTCACCTGCTAGATCAACCATGGATCCTCAATCCATCACCAATGTTGATCTCCCTTCCGCAGGGTCTGATTCACCCCAATCTAACAACCCTGAAACTGACAGCTTGGTTTCTCCACTTCCTATGATTGCCATGCATGAAAACCTTTCCTCCCCTGTGCGCAATATTCTTATTGCATCTCATAAACCATCCACCAGAGTAATCTATCTTAAAAAATGGAAGAGGTTCTCTCTATGGGCAGCAGATAAGCAAATAGACCCCTTGTCAGCCCCGGTCTTGGTGGTATTAGATTACTTATCACATCTTTTCCACTCTGGGGTGTCTGCCTCTACTATCCGTGTACATTTAGCTGCTATCTCAAATTTTCATATTGGTTTTCAAGATTCTTCACTTATGCCACACAGGCTCTGTAAGACTTTCTTGAAAAGAGTTATCCACCTAAAACCTCCCTTCAGAGACACCGTACAACCTTGGGAGTTGGCTTTGGTTCTACAAGCTTTAACAGCTCCACCCTTTGAACCTGCGTCCTCTTGTGATGTAAGATATCTCTCTTGGAAAACTTTGTTTCTGATTGTAATCACATCAGCCAGACGATTGTCAGAACTTCAGGCCTTATGCATCAAACCTCCTTATCTTCTCTTCCATAAGGATAGGGTATCACTGAGAACCAATTCTACCTTTTTACCAAAAGTGGTGTCAGAGCGATCTATCAACCAATCTATTGATCTCCCAGTGTCCTTTCCTAAGCATTCTAACAAGGGAGAGTATTGCTTACACTCCTTGGATGTTCATAGACAAATACGATTTTATCTGGATAAAACAAAATCTACCCGTAAATCAGACCAACTGTTTCTGGCTTTTTCTGGTCCTAGACTGGATCATCCTGTACCAAAAGTTACATTGGCTTCATGGTTGAAAAATTGTATTACCTTTAACTACAACAAAACAATCTTACCTTGCCTCATAGAGTCAAAGCACATTCGACAAGGTCTATGGCAACTTCAGCAGCTTTCCATGCTAAGGCCTCCCTCAATGATATTTGCTCAGACGCAACTTGGGCCAAACCTCATACCTTTATTCTTCATTACAAATTGCACTTGGCCTTCAGAGGTAGAGCTTCCTTTGGTTCCATGGTGCCCAGGAATGTCCTTCCATGAGGGTAACCTAGGAATACAGGTAGCTGGGGACTCTGTCCCATCAGTAAGGAATGAACAAAAATTAACAGCATCAGATAAAGAAGTTATGTCTTACCATAACGTTCCATCTGTGTTGTTGATCTTCGTTCATTCATTCATTACTTCCCACCCTTCGTCCCCCATCTGAAGGTTCTTGGTTGATCTCATGTACTCCTTTCTGGTAGGTCTGTTATGACCAGAGGTAGCCTCTACTTTTATCTATCAACTTGCAAACTCGATCTGAGGTAACAGGGAGTAGAGCATTCTTGGTAGGACCTTCGCTCGAGAGTTTTTGGCTGACTCAAGAGTGATATTGGCCGGATCGGTTCCATCATCAGTAATGAATGAACAAAGATCAACAACACAGATGGAACGTTATGGTAAGGCATAACTTCTTTTTATTGGTGGTCATTATATCCTGTAAATTATATGAGTGTCAAAAAGAGATGCAAAAAACAAAAAATACTCTACATTTAAATTAGCAACTATAGTTCTAGTATTATCTTAATTTTCATTTAGAATGAAAAAAAATGATACCTTAAGGTAATACATGTAAAAGCTTAGAGGTATAATTTTATTTTTTTTTTTTCAAAAAACTTTTTGATTTGTTTGAGCAATATAATAACAAACAAGTATACAGCCAGTAGTGTGAAGTTAATATATAAGGTATAAGCATATAGGCTGAACATATAGACAAAACCTAACAAATTATATACAATATTTACAACATAATAACGAAGTTAACAATAGTGCTACCAAGATAGAGTAGAAGTAAAATGAAGATGAGGTATAATATATGTCTCAAATCAAATCAAAGGTTTTAGGGCTGTTATTCACTAAGAATGAGGTCAAGAGCTTTATCCCAAACTTTTTTGAAGAGGCCAACTTTCTTGGGGCCTTTCATGATAAGTTTCTGTGCAGTAATATGTGTGAGCGCCAAGTCCTTAAAGTTTTTCCAACAAAGTTTAGTACGATCTGTCCAATTTTTAGTGATATATAATTTCATAAGCGAGCACAGAATAATCAATATATGTATATCAAGCTTGGAAAGATTAGTAGTAGGAATATGGAGAATTGCTATTTCCCAGGAGAGGGTCGATTTATGGTAGCCCATTTTCTCGAGATGGACTTTCAGGGAAGATCAAAGTTTATGTGTGTGGTTGCAGGACCATAGGATATGAAACAGGTCTGCTTTAGGAGCGGAGCAGCAAGGACAGGACGGGGATTTCTTTGAATCAAATTTGTTTAAATTGTAAGGAGTGTAGTATGCATTGTTATTGATCATTAGTTGGGTGTAAAAGAGTTTTTTAAAAGGGGAGAAATCTAAGGTATTTTGTATAGCAGAGAGTTTTTGTTTCTCTGTCAGATGAGAGTTGTAGTTGTCCCAATAGTTAGAGAAAAGACAAATCAAGTCATGTATTATGGAGGATAGGAGTTTATATGATTTGGAGAGCATATTCTCCGAACTCAACAGGGTTTGAATAGTTGTCTCTGTCTTGGTGATATCTTGACTGTTAACTGTAAGGTGTATGAATTTTGAAGTTACCAATTCTCGTAATTGTCGGAGAATAATTATGTATTTGTTGCTAAGTTTGAGGATTTTACGAAGATTAGTGAGTGAAACATTACTGTGTTTAAGAATATCCCAGACCATAATATTTTTAATAAGAGGGAAGTTAGAAAGATTAATTGACATATTATTTATTTTGATATTTGGATTTAAGTGAAGAGGTTGGAGTAGGGAAAAAGCATTGTCCAGTTTGACAAGTTTTAGTAGATTTTGAAGGGATCTGATTTTATGTTTTAAATTAATGGATAATTTAGAACTGTAAAGAACATCTGGCGAAAGAAAGGGGAGAGCGGCAGGGTTTATTTTATTGGTTAGAGTGTGTTGGTACCATAACTTGGCCCAGGTAGGGTAGGAGTTGTAGTCTTCCTAATTGAGTTTCGAGATGAACAAAACTCTATTAGCACAAATGATTGTATAATAAAGCTGGAAATTTGGCAGACTAAGGCCGCCCCTATTTTTGGGAGATATTAATCTAGAGTATGAGATTCTGACTGATTTGGGATACCAAATGAATTTGGCTAATTCTTTATTAATGGTTGATAGGAAAGATTTAGATACTATCTGATCCGAGGCATTAAATTGAAAGAGAAGTCTAGGCAGTATATTCATCTTTATTATCCCAGATTTAGATAGAAGAGATAAGTTCATTAGTTTCCATCTGTGTAAATCCTGGAGTATCCTTGTCCAAGTTTTAAGCATGTTGTTTTGAAACATGGATAGTTGATTATGGGCAAAGTGAACTCCAAGATATTTAGTATCAAAGGTCGTCTGAAAGTGAGAGTCAGGGAAGTAGTTAGGTTTATGACCTATAGGGTTTATAGGGAAAATGTGTGATTTCTTAAAGTTAATCTGGTAGTCTGAAGCCTTAGAAAACATGTCAATAGAGTTAATTATTTTGGTGAGATCAGTATTAGGAAATTGAAAATAAAGGTTTAGATCGTCTGCAAAGGCCGACAGTATAATTTTTGTATTTAGGATTCTAGGAATCGTATGGAAGGTATTTTGAGCGGTAAACAGAAAGAACGGTTCTATAAATATGTTGAAAAGAAAAGGGGATAAGGGACAACCTTGTCTTGTGCCATTCGTGATCTTTAAGTGTTTGGATAGATTTTTGTTGATCCATAAATGGGTGTATGTGTTATTATAAAGGACTTTAATCATATCAGAGAAGGGGCTAGGAATGTTGAGATGGGTCATAGTTTGGAATAGAAAATTCCAATTTACCCTGTCAAAGGCATAATTTTATTTTATTAAATGAATGGAAAGCTCAAGCCTCCAGTGCAACTGACTCTCCTCAGGAGCCAGTCTTTCACCCATAATATCACCCAGCTATTGATCAATGTCAATAGATCATATAGTGTCTTCAACCTCTTCCCCTCCCCGAGACTCTTCCACAAACCACGAAGTTCCCATCACTCATTTCTACTCTAGATCTTACATTATTTCAGTGCTATCTACTCCAGTATATATGGGAAAAGCCCATAAACATTTATAATTTTCATTGTTCATCATTTGTCAGGATTTTAGATACAACAACTTTATTTCACTAAAGTCAGCAATGTACTGATGTATCTTTTCAATACTATACAGGATTAACCAGTGCTACGACATCACACAGTCAAACCTAGGTGCACTGAATTCTGATCCATTAAGTACTGCGTCTAGCCATATAACTAGGATGTTAAGTACTGGAGCAAAAATCACAGGCTGCTGTTATATGCCCCACTAACTGATCATAGTGACAATCATCAGTCATGAGCGAATAAGCAGAACTGACAACTGTTACACTTAGCAAGAATATGGGAAGACGAGAGAGTTCGGTAATTTATTTTGCAAGCTTGAAAATACTCTGCCAGGGATGTATATTCCAACACAAAAATTGCAGGAAGCCCTAGTACATGGTAAAATAAACAATCCTAACTAAAAACAGCAGCAGTTTCTTCATAAAAATGGAGATTTATTCAAGCTGCTTACCGTGTTATTACCTATAAAGGCTTTATTAATGTGTTCTGATATACATAAAACAAAATAAACACTATTTACCAAACAGCAGTCACATGTAAAGATCACATGATCAGTAAAACAGCACTTATAGGCAAGAAGAGCAGTTTGTCCCCTTTTTCTCATTTTCCATATGGGGCCAGGGTAACACGTCAACTGTCTCCACCTCTCTCAGTGCAATCCCTCTCTCCTACTTCCTTCAACAGTCGCAACTGACTTACCGCCATAGGACTTTCCTTATGCAATCCATCTATCTCTTTACGGGATGTCCTCATTTCCCTTCTCTTCTTCCTGTCTCTCCCAAATCTTTTTTACTGAATCATCTTCTGCGTTCCTGTACATGTATGCTATTCTCTTTGACCTTCTCTGCAACTGGGGCTACTTTTGCTTCTACTCTGATGTTGTCATTTCTTTGTCTGTCCCACAGGTGCATCCTACAAGCCATCTCAGACACTTCTTCTTTGTGACCTCTAGTTTCTTCAACGGCTTTGTCTATAAAACCCAGGTTTCTGTACCATACAGAATTACAAGTCTCACCACTGTTTTGTAAATCTTCCTTTTCAAATTCCTTGGCATTCTTCTATCACACACTACCCCAACACTCTGTGCCAGGTGGCTGTATCTCCTCTGATCCTAGCTTTGACCTCTTCAATCAGACCTCCTTTCTCCTCAACCACCCATCAGATACTTGAAGCGGTTAGCATGCTCCCCTTTTTTCCTTCTGTCCCAGTTTTCTGCTTCCTCTGATTTCCCCCAACTCTTGCCATGACAACTATCTTCTCTATACTCATTTTCATCCCATATGCCTTCAATTTTGTATTCCATTACCCTATCATTTGCAGAATTTCCTGTTCAGAGTCTGCTTGCAATAGCACATTACATAGAGCAGCTTTGTTCATCTGTCTCCCCAAGCTGTTTGCTAATGTAGTCCATCACCAGTATGAAGAGCAGTGGGCTCCGAGATGTACCCTGATGCACCCCCACTCCCATTGAGAACCCCTCTGTAAGACCAAACACTGTTTGTATTTGAGTCATTGGGTCCTTGTACACAGCTTACACTAATTCTACCAATGTTTCTGTGACTTCAAACCACTGCAGTACTGCCCAAATCAGATTTCTTGGGATATTGTCATATGCTTCCTCCAAGTTGAGGAATGCCCAGTTGGACTCATTCCTCATCTCTAGCTTTTTCTTCACTATCCATCTCACTGAAAACATTGAGTCACTTGTGCTGCATTCTTATCAGAATCTGAACTGATCATCTCCCATTTGACTTTCTGTGTATTCATTTATCAGTCACCCTCTACAGCCCTTTCATACAATGTGACAGGAATCTCATAACTCTATAGTGCCCACAGTTGTGAATTTCACCTTTGTTCTCCTATACTAGGATTAGAATGATTATCCTCCAGTCATCTGGGATACACCTTTCTCTCCATACTGCTATGAGTACCCTCAGGAGCCATTTCTCCCCTAACTCACCCAGCACCTTGATCATAAATGCCGTGACCTTATCTGACCTTGCTGTTTTCCCTGACTTTATTTTCTTTAGTGCTGTTCTTACGTCTTCATGGTTGGGCTTTTCTTCCTCTTTTAACATAGGCTGTGTATGAGGCAGTACTCCTTCTGTGGGGTTTTCTTCCTTCAGAATCTGCTGACTGAACTTCCTCCATCTGCGTCTGCGGCCCTGTGGACTTGTGATCCCCTATGGCTAGTGTCTTATGACTATCTTCTTTAGCTTTCTATATTTGCCTTGCAACCGGATCAAGTTTCTCTTTATCATTTGCTGAGTCACTTTCCAGTAATTGGTAACGTGTCTCCGATACCTTGTTCTTTGTTATTGTGTTTGCTCTATTAACCTTTGTGTTAGCTACAGCACCTTTTTTTCATGTGATCTCTTGATATTCATATCACTTGAAAAGCAGTCTAGGTTGTGTGGAAGCACTTGTGTATTTTGAATTTGGACTTGTATGTATATATGTATGAAATAAAACTTGGTTGTTTATGGTTCCCAGTACATAATATTTTTTTTTCTTTTGGTTTCTGTTTTCATATGATACTGGGATTTACCTCCATATTCGTTTTTGTTGTAACACTCAGAGAGACGAATGACATACTCTTTAGTAAATGTGAAATCTCACCTCATAAAGGAACATTTTTCCCATTGTCTTCTTTCCATGGCAATATGTTTTCGTCTTTCAGTTCTGGCTCATCTATTAATTGGTCTTTAAGTGCTCCATTCTATAGCTTTGTTGTTATAGCTCCCTGCTGCTGAGTTTCGTTGACAGCATCAATATGACTGCTCATGTCTCCAAAATCAGTTCCAGCACCCCACTGCAGACACACACACACACACACACACACACACACACACACACACACACACACACACACACACACACACACACACGGATAATTTCCCCAGTGTTCCGACCACATTATCTGTAGTCAGTATGAATGCCACTAAAGGTCTCCTCGGAAAAAAGTCCATCCCAAGAGGGACTATGCTACTCAAAAAAGTGACTTTTGCAGCTGTAAGTCACTTTGTGCCCAGAAATATTACCATCACCAACAAATTGCACTTAATCAACAAATGTCTTAGAAGCAGTGACCTTTGAGTGCAGATAGCCCAGACTGAATCATCCTCTACCCATTCTGTATTGTATGTTAGTGGCAGTGTACCTATGATCCTTAGTGACAACTTGGATGATTGCTAGTAAGGCTGTGAATAAAGATAGAACACATTTGTGTGATACCTATTCAGACACTGAATGATTCTATGTCAGAGCCATTTTCAGGAAAGCTGGATGCAGTCTAGTCATGCAGAGGCTCCAGAACCTCCATTAATTTGGTAGGGCAGCAAATATTGCACAGGTTTCAGGACAGTCTCTTCAATAAAGTCAGATACAGAGCCTGATGTTTTCCCCACGTAGTCTTAAGTGGCAGCAAAGGCAAATGTTTGCTCTTTATTTTACACTGTAACATATCTCCTACCTTCTACCCAACATCTGCACTTAATTCAGCCTTTGATGGGGCAAAGACTCGTAACCATATCCTCCATTTGTATTACCCCATTTTTTGCAGTCTTTCTCTCTCATTTTATCTCAGTGTTCATTAAGCATCTAGATACAGAAAGATCATTTTTCTCCTATTCCCCTCATGATCACCCCATTCTCTCTCACTTTAGTCACTCCATTATCTTCTCTACTCTTGTGTATAGTTCTACTCTATATTAGCATTTCATCACCACATACTGCACTTAACTGCTGTTTAGCTAGCTGTCACATTACTCATCATAAATGCTTCACTAAACTCCATTCAACACTATTTGTATCAATCCCACTCTGTTAAACTATATCCCATATATCAGCAAACAAAACCATTCCCTATAAATGTGACCTTAATGTTGACTAAAAACAGCTGCATCCATTAAATATTAATTACGAAATAACAAATGTCTACTTCCAGCAAGTATTACAGATATTCTCAACATGCATAACTCCAAAAATACCAGGTATCTTTGAGAAAAGCAAACAAATTATATCATAAGCCATCTATCTGAAACAGCTACAGTGTTGTGGTATTGAACTAAACACAGGCTGTACAAACAGCAGCAATCTATCACATTTAATTAACACATTTACAAAAAAGCAAACTATTGTTAATCTTAATGCTATAATTATCAAAACCAATTTTTTTTCTGTAGCTTTTTGCCTTCTAGACTGTACCTATCATACCTCCCAATGGCACACTGGCCTGGTTCTCTGACAGTGGGGAGTCAGCCTCCACTAACCCCACCCCTTGGTGGTGATGTGCCCACTTTCATTACCACAAGGACTGCCTATGCTCTCGCCATGTCCATACATGAGAGGACAAGGGCTGCTATCACCAGGTTGTGCTGCCACAGAGCACATCCCTCCCAACTGCTTTCAGTGCTGTGATACTGCTGACCAACATATACCACAGGAGCAGCAGAGACACCCAGCCAAATCACTATCCCTCCCCAGGACAGGTAGTACCCAATCTCCTGTGCCTTCTCATCAATTACCTTGCTATGATACCTCTGATGTATACCACAGCACCCAGCCAAACCACTACCCCCCCCCCCAGGACAGGTAGTACCCAACCTTCTGTGCCTTCTCATCAATTACCCAGCCATTACTCAAACCTGGGTCACCTGGGTCATAGTTAGGACTTTATCCCCCTATCCTAGCAGTAGGTTTTCAGTAACAAATTCGATTTACTGGACCCAATTGTGCAACAATACAAACCTGAAATTTTAGGAATTAATGAAAAGATTAATGTGGCTAAAATGTAATGATCTTCGATCCCCCTCTTTACTAAATAATTAATGAGCATTCCCCAGTGATCATCAAGGACAATCATATGTAACCGGTTTACAATGTTCTTGTTTTTTGCTGAAATGTACATCTCTCTTCTTTTACCTTGGATGAGACTGAAACTGGTTATTTTTGGGATTCATTAGATTCAGGCTGCCATGTAGAGGTTGGGAGTAGTCAGTCCGGATCTGGTGTCAAGTTAGGGAGGCTAAAATAGATCTCAGACATTACTGCATATTGCTTCAATGGAAAGGGCAACATGATGGGGGAAAATCTTTGCTTCAACAGTTGTTAAGGCTCCAGCTTACAGCCTAACATCTCCACTTATGCAGCCCCAATCACAAAACTTTACTCTAGCCCCCACTTCCTAATGGGTAGATGTCTTGCTTGACCCAGGAAGCATGTGCAGGGGTAATCTAGTGGTGGAACCAAGGGGTCAGTGGGGAATAAAGTGACTCATTGTAGCCTATGAGATCATCCATCCCTTCATGCAGCACAAAACAAGTATAGGCTGTCGGTGTTATGGCCCACAGATTTCACCACTATTACAGAACACAACAGGGACTCTGACAAGCTAAGCTTCTCCCAAGCCTTAAAGAAAAGCAGTAGGCATCAGAACTGGTTCTTAAGGAAGGAGAGGCCCTTTTGGTCAGTTTTTCTGTGGTCAGCTGGAAAAGAAGTATACAGGGGTGGTGGTTCTGGGATCCATAAGAACAAGCAAGGGAGAGGAGCACAAAAATTGTAATAATATAAGTAGCAGAGAAGAGAAACCCTTGCAAAATAATATGAAATGAAGATCACTCTCTATCAGTAAGTTTATTAAAACTTTTATTCATGTGGCATTTTCTTCCTAGGCCTTTTACTTGGTTAGACATATTTTTATTCTTGTTTATATCTTATTGGCAACTATCAATTGCCTGTATGAACATTTTGCTGTTTGCATGCCTGCAACTTATAAATAAAGGAATTAAGAAGTATGCAGACATATGTTTTATGTATTTATATATTATTTGCATTTGTTTACTAGAAAAGTCTAGCTGGGTTGGAAACCCATTTTCAGTAGAAGCCCGGGGTAAAAAGCCTCAAAAAGTAACAATCTTCAGTAGACAGTATGCCCACTGCAACAAATATCAATGCAAATATACAGTACAGCTCGGCCAATTTACAGATGAGCTACACAGACAAAACTGAACCTTGTTTAATACTTGTTCATAAGGTTGTTGTTGTGACTTTCGGCTTTTCCCGGTTAGGGGTCGCCACAGCGGAACTCTGTCCGCTAATGATTGGCAGTTGATTTATACGTACCGAGTTGCTAGCCCTGACGCACAACCTTCAACGAAGGTACACCCATTCACGCATGTCTCCACGCAGAAGACGCTCTAACTGAGAGTCGAACCGGACAGCGTCTTACTGTGAGGCGGCAACGCTACCGCAGCACGGAACATAATAGAATATTACGCAACAGTAGGTAATAAACAGTAGCAGTTATAGGAGACATGATATGTACTTAATGCAAATGGCAGTAGAGCATTTCATATTCCAGAAGCATTCAGAAGAGCATATCACATTGCAGAAGAGCATAACACCTTCTAGAAACATCCACATTTTTCTTTTCTTTAATTTTAAGGGATGAGTTTTATAAAAGAAGTACTGAGTTGAGGCTAAGGGAGATTAATTAAGGGGTATAGGACAGTAAAATGAACTTATAGGTGAGTAACTAAGATTATATTATTTCAAGCGAAAAATCAAGGTCCTAGGCGACTACATAGAGAAAAGGAAATTTAGATGGAGTGAAAGCTGATAGACATACAACAGACTTATTAGGAGAGAGGCACAGTAACAGATCCAGGTATTCTTGAAGTATGATTTGCAGAGGTTGGGTTTTGTTAAGCAAGTATTTCAGTTTTTATAATTTAGTTTCATTAGCACAAAATGATGCCCACATTCATACTTTGTGTATTTGCTTATGTGTCAGTGTGTGTGTGTAGCATTTGTGTGCAAGATCACCTAAATTATCTTTACTGATTAATATACATAATAGATAGTCAAGTCATGATGCCTTAAGGCTATTCCCTAGATTTTTATTATGACACCATAAGGCACAGCTGCAATGAGGGAGCAATAATCTATACTCAGGAAAATAAAATAACAGCAGACCCTGTAAGAGCTTTGAAAATCATCAGGCCATGTATAGCCATGTGACTTGTGGGTGCATTATAACTGGAATATAACTGAATACTTCCATGAGTTCTAAATAACCAATAGTTACCTGTAATGCACTGCGTTCAGCAACTGTTCACAGTTTTGAACTTATAAAATGAGCTCTTTTTAATGCACTGGTTGTGTTGTTAAACATGTGGTTAACTGCTTTTCAGCAGGTCTGTTCTGCTATGATAATGTCTTGGCTAAACCTGCATCCTGGCAGTCAGAAGTCAGGATATTTTGTTACCATTTAAAAACTCATCTTACTGTTTATATGAGTTTGTAGAATTTTCCATATTATTATTTATTATTGAGTTAATAAATGTGGCGAGGTAAGGCTTAAAACCTTAAGTGAGCTTTCATGGTAAATAGCAGTTCTCAGCACAGACGCACAGTAAAATGTGTTTTTCCTATTGAGTAGACCTAAGAAGCTCCATGCACAATATCCTAAGAGACAACAATGAAATATCATTAAAATACATTTTTGGGTAACCTGGCATGTTATGTCGCTGCTTTCCTAATTGTTTAGAAAACGGAACTTGTTACAATGGAAATGTCATATCAGCTTCATTGTAATGAGACATTGGTCAGTATAAAACAGATTTTTTCCTTAGAACTGTAAGCAACTAAGGTATGTGGTGGTTTCCCAAATGTCTGAGATGATCAAAGTAGGATGACTTCTCCCACATTTGACTTGCCAGTAACCAAGTCATTTCTGTAACATGTATACCACCATCTGGATACCAGAATACATATACTATTGAAATGAAAGCTGATGCAATGCAACAGCTATTTCCAAATGACAAAGAAAAGGAACCAAGTACAGTGACTGTAAATAGGTAATTTACTAGAAAGTGACTTCAGAAAACTATTACATGCACTTTATCTAGACATCAAAGAGACTGCTACATCAGAACTGAAAAGTTGTGAAAATAAGAGTAAAAAGGTTACCAGGCAGTTTGTGGTCTCCTTAAATATTAGTGTGTGTGTGTGTGTGAGAGTCATCCACATTACTACAATGATGCTTACAAAGAACCTTTTAGAGCAGATAAAAGGAACTGATGTATTGACTACAGAACAACAAACCTTCTCATTCAAACACAATTCCATTCATTTCAGGATGATGTCAGAAGTAGGAATGGGGATTCTGAAGGGACAAGCTTATTTTGGGGAACAGCTAACATCCAGCTTCAATGTTTACATGTACCCCTAAGTTGTAGTTCACAAACAGAGCTCCTCAAAGAACAGCCTGTGACAAAGATAATTACTGCTAGCCCGGCTAACTGGAATTTTGTAAATAATTCTGTGTCATTTGTGAATATTAATATGATTTATATAGAAGTGTGACAAAAGAGATACTGCCAGTCCAGCTATCTGGAATTTTGTAAATGGTTATGTATCATCTGTGAATGCCAACATGCTTCATGTAAGATGCTTGTGCTACGACTGTGTTAGAAATGTATGTTATGTACTGAGCTAAAATGTAACCACATCATGCCCTGCTGACTTAGAACAGAAATGTAAATAAACTATTGTAATTGTGTAAATGTATATGTTTTTAACAGTGGGAACTAGAACATAGAGGGTTAACTTGCAAAACTTCAAAAAAATAGTTGGAATTAAATTGTTTTATGATTGTGCTATAAAAGTTAGTTTCAATGCAGCTAGGAGACATGACGTCTAAAACTAGGGTGCCTTCTGCAGTGTTTTGTAAGTGTTTTATTGTTTTGTGTCTCCCAGCAGTTGCAAAGATCTGAGAGATCTGTATTTTTCACAGGGAGATGCTAAAATGCTGATAGTTTCTGACAGTGGGGGTTTAGCTTGGGAACTAAAGTCAGGTGACAAAAAGAGATGTCATACAAGCTAATCCAGCAGTAATATTTGATAGGAATTTAAGAACTCTCTGAGAGACAGAGAGAGAGCATTTTGTATTTGTCTTTGACCTGACAGCATTAACTGGGAAACATCCACTCACCTTGCCTTTTTGTAAGTAATTTTCTAGGGCATAGTAACTCTTAGATTCAGATAGGAATATAGTGAAGTATAGCTTAGATGTTTTCTTTATTTATTTGAGACTGTCCTGCAATGTTGTTTTAAATATTCCCTGTGATTTTGAACTCTGAAGTTACAGTGACAATTTACGGAATATTTTCTTGTTCTTTTATTATTTATTATTAAATATATTTAAACCTATCTTTGTGGCTGATATTTGTGAGACATATTTAAGCTCTTAGAGTACTTGCATATCTGTTTGGTGACATTGTGCAGGCCACTCCTAGTCTCTTGGGCTAACCGCCATTTGGATTAATAGCAACATCACATAGTAAGATTGGACACCCTTTGCTAAGGACCTTAAATTAGCTGATAAAGAGCTGGCTGGTGGCAGTGATAACTATCTTATAGTCTGGGCAGAAGGGAGCACAGCTAGTAAACTTGTGTCAGCCTTTCCCAGGTGTGTATATGTGTATAAATCATATCTCAAACTGTGTGTGTTGGTAGCTTGGGCAGGGACACAAAGCACTGGCTGGACAGTGAGGGTGCTGGAGGTCTTAGACTGGCCTCTCAGCTGAGATCTCAACTCTAGAGCTGTGCCAGTGGGGAGTCTTACTGGGGATCTGGAGAAAGAGGGAGAAACCAGCCCCAGACTGACTGTGATCTATGTATGCTCTTAAGGTAAATTGCACTATACTGTGTGTGTACTTGTCATCTTCCCAGTGTACATGTCCCACACTGTTGCCAGTGGTGAGGATTGAGGTTCTTTGATTACTGGGCCAGTGCTGGGGTGTCACACAGCCTTTAAGAATAATTAATTTAGGAGTTCAGCTTGTAGTGTGACAAATCCTTTTATGCATTTTCTATTACATCTAGCTCATACCTCTCAACTGTCCAGATTTTCACAGAATATCCATATTTTTACCCATAATTTGGTCTGTTCTCATACAATTTGTAGTTTTGCGGCAAACCACCGAGGACTGAAGTTTCTAAATAATGGCACATATTTGAGTTCCAAATTTCATATCATTCAGAAAATGCATGGTAAATCAAATCCTGCTATTCTAGAAACTTTCTAAGTTTCTAAGAACATTATTTAAAATGTGTCCCAATTTTTGGGCCTTTGTCCCCCATTATCTTAGGCTTTGTCGATATTTTTGTGTCAAGAGATTGAGAGGTATGACCTAGCTACAAGTCTATCTGCAGACATAGAAAATAGTTATAAAGGCCCTTGAAAAGTAGGCACATTCAGACAAAAATATGGATAGCTAATTAGCATAAAATTTGAATACCAGATAGCATATAACTCTTCACAGCTCCAGTAGGAATGTGGGATACTCCTCACAAACACATTTAAAAAAACAGTGCGACAAAAAATGATAGAAAAATATCAGCACATTATCAAAAAGACAGTGTAAAATCTGTTGACTTTAATGAACTGTATTGCAAAGTTCTACTATGTGAGGTCCTCTATTTTTGTTTCTGAAATGGGGAGATGTAAGATGTGCATTGTATTTCTTTGAATTATTGGTGCTAGTGGTAGGTTGGTCATGTAGTGTGGTTTTCTATGTAATATACACCTTCTAAGATCACATATGATGGGGGTGGGGTTTCAGAAAATTGTGTGAATAAGTATATCAAGCCTGAAAATAGGGACATAGCCCCCAAAATAGGTGCATCATGTGCAGGGATAAATCAGGCCTGAAAATGGGTACATTCCTCCAAAGCAGGGACAGTTGAGAGGTCTAGCTATTTGATACTGTGGTGACATCATGGCCAGCATGCATTCAGCAGAAGTCCCTGGTATACACACGTAAGATGCTTTCAATAACATTTTTAAAAAAAGTTACGTATAATTTTCACTGGAACTAAACAAACCAATATGTTTTCGGTGCACATGTACAAGACTGATTTTCTCAATCAAGTAGCTAATGTGATACAAATGGTCCTATTTTGGTCAGGATAAAATCCTAGGTGCAGCGACATAAATGGACAATCGTACAATATCTATGTCAGTAATAATGCTGTCAGTAATTTTTCACATTCCATTACTCCCGACTGATGCAGAAATCCTGTATCTCTAGTCCTACCTATTGTAAATACTGCTAGTAAGTAGCTATTCTTTATGCACAGAATTTTCTAGTTTAAATAAGCAATGCTTACATTTCTGCAGTATGTACCTTTCAATAGATACATTTTTCACTATATATATATATATATATATATATATATATATATATATATGATTAAGTCATGTAATAGTCTTGTATAACCTTGAAATTCCAGTTTAAATGAAAATTCTGTAGTTCCAGTTCTACTTTTTGTAAATACCTATTGTAAATTTCTATTCTCCTGTTTGCACAGAACGTTGTAGTTTAAAACATTTTATATTGTTAGCTAAGGAATGCTTAAATTGTTCTACAGTGTATAGCTTAGAATATGACTACCACTGTATGTATAAATATGCCTCATTTGCACATGTATTGTAATGCTGTTGCTTTTGTATTACATTGTTACTTTTGTACTTGACTTTTCAAATAGGTTGTGAATGAAAAGGGTCAATAGACTAACTCACCTACCGAGTTATCAAAGGAGTAAATAAATAAATGCATACATACATACATATATAAATAGATAGACAGATAGATAGATAAAATTGTGTGGGACGCTGTCCCTATCATGTTGTACACAGGCCTTGAGGTTGATTATAATAAGTCTAGGAGGTGCAGTGAGCAAAGCCCTCTTCAAGGGGGTGTAGGGGGATATGCCCCTACTTAAAAAAAAAAAATACATGTCTGTAATTGACTGAAAAGTATTCTTTATTCAATATGACTTCCAATCGAGTGGTTTTCAGAAAATTGTTCAGGAGCCAACAAACATAGATAAGACCTCGTTTAGATCACGAGAAGAAGAAACTTTACAATTATCCCTGCCAATGTGTTAGCATTTATCTTCAAATAAAACTACACTGATTTTTTTTATGAACTTAAATCTAAATTATTTTAAATTAACCATTCCACTAAAGAACTGATGACAGTTTGAAAGCTGTATTTCAGGAGTGGCTGATGAAGGAAAGAATATGAACACTTCAGTGTCCAGATAACCACAATGCAGTCACATAGCAGGTGGATTCTAAGAGATGTACTGTATGATGGCTATATTATCACAACACAGTCACGTAGCAGATATGTTCTAAGAGGTATGTATGGTATGATGGCCATATTTTCCCAATGCAGTCACATATCAGGTATATTCTAAGAGGTAAATACTGTATGATGGCCATATTATCACAATGCAGTCACATAGCAGGTATGTTCTAAGAGGTATGTACTGTATGATGGTTGTATGACCACAATACAGTTACATATCAGGTACGTTCTAAGAGGCAGGTAATGTATGATGGCCATATAACCACAACACAGTCTCATATCATGCACATTCCAAGAGGTATGTACTCTATGTATGCACACACGTACATATATGAATGTATTCCAGAGGTAAGAATACCACTAGAAGAAAAGCCAGTTGCTTGGGTCAGTGAAATAACCTGGGTATTGAAAAGTCCTGCATATATTTATGTTGGTCTATAAGAAGCCTGTAACTTGGCTGACAGGTAGAACACTTCAGAGGCACTGAACATGTTAATCAGAATGTCTGAAATAGTGATGCATTTGAAGCTGAGATTGTCAAAAAACAAGATCATGTTTGAATAGCATTTTGCAGATATTTAAAAAATTGAACATAAATTACGTATACTTTTAAAAATGCAGTTAGCTAGGTAAGGGTATATGTGCAAACTAAAACACGGCTTTATATTGATCCCTTTACCTTTAATAGGATCTATCGCTATTGTGGGGGCTGCGCTCCCCACACCCCCCACTAAATATATATTCCAACTCCGAGATCGCACTACAGTGAGGAAAGGGCAACTATTCCGATCTTCACTGTACTGCGATACAAAAGAAATAAACATTGAATTCCTGCATTTACGCTCATGTAAGCATTCGACATTTTGACTTTTCGTCGATCTAAAGTAGACCCCTTTAATAGGTGCAGTAATAAGCACTGTATGATATAACCATGCATTTTTAAAAATACTGGTGCAGTGCCGAGATGATATCTTGACACGTGGAATCTTCCACCACATACTAATTATACAGTATTTATTGTCACCAGTATAATAATGCTTGAGCAATGTGTTTTTTAAATGGATATATTTTGCTTGGGTTTCCACTGAGATATGTACTGACATTTGCATGGTTCTGAGTGAACGGGGACTAATTAAAACTGTCTGCAACCCCTTTGTGTTCAAATCCAATGAAGTCACATGGAAAGGCCAACACTGTCCATGTTCTGTAAAACTGGATACAAATCGGTGTTCTAAATGCTTATTCTGTTTTTAAAGTACAGTGTTAACTGTTCTCACACAAGTTAAGGAAGTACAAGTCTCTGTATTTACTACTGTAAGGCATGACCTCTTTCTCTTTCTAAGTAACTACTGCACAGCTTTTGTAGTGAGCGTAACTGGCTGTGTATTTTTTTCAGAATTTCTTATAATATTATTTTGTTCCAGCTAAGTTCCCAGAATGTATATTTCTGTATAAATGATTTAATGTGGTTGTTTTTTTCCTCCATTAGGGAAAAGAAAAAGTAGACAGCTGTACTTGCTGTTTGTCTGTCTGTGTCTCTCGGGTCACAGTTAATTCAGATTATTTTTTTACACTAAGATGTAGAAACAGTTAAATTGAAGTCATAGATATGAAAATAAAATATGTCTTCCATAAGAATTCATGAGTGAGTGAATTTCTTTAGAATGATATAACTTTATTTCCAAACTAGATGTGCCAAACATTACATGCGGTGCAATCCGCATGCATGGTGCACTTCTTACTGCACCAGTGGTTGCCGCCCCTTATCCTCCCCCCATTACCACTTATTTTAATAACGGGGCACAGCCCAACGCTGGAACTCTCATATTTATTCTTACCCAACCGCTTATTTTATACATTGCACGTAACTTCACAAAACTTTATTTATGGGGAATTAAGACTGTGAAATCTTCTTTTGACCTTAAACAACTATGTACATGAAACAAGGAAGAGAAGAAAGATAGAAATAAAAGAGTAAAAGGAGTAAGGGCAGAGGAGTGGGTGTATATAGTTAAGGGAATTAATATTACACATGCTAATATCCAGTGAGCTGTGCCCACCTATCAACATTTTGACATTATATTCATCTATAATACCTTCACTGTTTGGCCCATTTCTAAGTTAATTATCCTCAGTTTTTGTAACTGTTGTTTAGTTATAGTATACGTCCTTTCATAATTGTTTATCAAGCCAGATCCCTAAATATCTTATTTGTTTTCCCCTCTCAGTTCCCTCCATTGGGAGTCTCCTTTCTTTTACGTTTCATTGCCTGTGTTTTACCTCTATTGATTTTGCGGGTCTATATTATAAGAATGAAAGTGCATATGTGCCACTGCATAAAAGTCAACATATAATGCACAAAACCTAAAAACAGCGAATGGCCACATAAGCAAATTTTTCCCTAGGGAAAAAACTTACGCGGCCCTTCCCTAAAAAATAATTTAACATCATAAACAGGTGGGGGGCTTCACCCCCAAACCACCTAATATGAGGGGCTCCGCCCCCTAACTAAATATACCAACTCTGAGATCGCACTATAAGGAAGGAAAGGGCAACTCCGTGAAGTTGGCCAACCATCTCCTTGCCCTATGACATATTCATCGAATCGCTTAAATGCGATTCGATGAATGTCACTGTTTCCATATTCACTTAGAAGCATTTTCGTGCTTCTAATATAGACCCGATTTTGCAACCTGAAACCTTTCCAGATTATTGCAATGTATTCCATAGGAGTTGCTGATTCATAGATTCATAGGAAAATACTAGGATATCAGTCTGCTGACTATTACAAGCCTAGCCAACAACCAGCAGTCAGAATCAAACCCCGTGCCTTGTCTATGTGAGGTTATGACCTTAGCCATCATGCTAAACCTGATCCTCCTCTGTCTTCATCATAATGATCAAAATATCATATGCATACAGTGCTACCTTTTCTCTTCTTCTCCCCACTGGAATCCCCATATTTCTGAACTTTTTATACTTTCTGCTAGAGGTTCTATGTACAATGTAAGTGGGAAAGGGGACAGCGAGCATCATAACTATATCTTGGGTAACAGATTATGATGTCACAGCAGAAACATATAACTTGAAGTAAAGTGTAAGGTCAGTAGACAGAAAAGATCCAAGTCTAAGAAAGTCTAAGATATTTTATCACCTTGAAAACAACGTTTAAATATGCCACTTAACATATGATGTCACAGCAGAAACATATAACTTGAAGTAAAGTGTAAGGTCAGTAGACAGAAAAGATCCAAGTCTAAGAAAGTCTAAGATATTTTATCACCTTGAAAACAACGTTTAAATATGCCACTTAACATAGCTTTTTCCTGATATATTAGAATTAGCTTAAGGAAATGTGCTGTTATGAGCTGGTCATATAACCTGACAGTACTTCTGCTTTGCCTTTGAAAATAAATGTGCATGTCTAGAGGGATACCTAGCTAAAAAACAACCAAAACGTACTGTTCTTATGGAAATAGGTGGGGTAAACTTGATAAGCTGGTGATCCTTGGTGAACAGTGAAGGTTTAGCAGTGGAGAGTGTATGTCAGAGCAGTTGATGCAACAGGGCAGCTAGGTGGCATCCACTTGTGCACCTTGCCCTCTGTGCACCATGCTTGTGAATGCCGTGTCCATGACAGTATGCAGCCTTGTGTGCCTTCCCCTTATACAACATCCTTGTGGATGCTTGTGTCCATGATGGCATGTACACGTGTGTGCCTTCCCCCTATACAACATCCTTGTAGATGCTGGTGTCCATGATGGCATGTACACGTGTGTGCCTTCCCCCTATACAACATCCTTGTAGATGCTGGTGTCCATGATGGCATGTACACGTGTGTGCCTTCCTCCTATACAACATCCTTGTAGATGCTTGTGTCCATGATGGCATGTACACGTGTGTGCCTTCCCCCTATACAACATCCTTGTGGATGCTGGTGTCCATGATGGCATGTACACGTGTGTGCCTTCCTCCTATACAACATCCTTGTGGATGCTGGTGTCCATGATGGCATGTACACGTGTGTGCCTTCCTCCTATACAACATCCTTGTAGATGCTGGTGTCCATGATGGCATGTACACGTGTGTGCCTTCCTCCTATACAACATCCTTGTAGATGCTGGTGTCCATGATGGCATGTACACGTGTGTGCCTTCCCCCTATGCAACATCCTTGTGGATGCTGGTGTCCATGATGACATGTACACTTGTGTTTCTTGTCCTCTCCGCACCATGGTTGTGGATGCTGGTGTCCACTACAGCATGTACATTTATATGCATCTGTGCACTGTGATTGTGGATAGTGGTGTCATAACAGCATTTACACTTGTGTGCTTTGTCCAATGTGCACCATGTTTCTGGATGCTGGTGTCCATTACAGCATGTACACTTGTGTGTCTTGCCTCCTATGCACTATGCTTGTGGATGGACTGAGATAAAAGAGGAATTCCTTACATCCTGAGTTTGGTGGTCTGCTGATGCTTTCAGTCTCACTCCTCACTGTTTATTCTTGCATCTTGACTTGAAGAAGTGATGTTCTGAAAAGACAAAATTCTGTGGGAAAGAGGCAATCCATGGGCAACAGGTTATGGCAAGACTAAGGCAGAGAAGCAATAGAGAAGGAAGTTTATTATCTGGCAAAATAAAGAAAACACAGAAGCTTTATCAAAAAAGAATAGCAAAGCGGCAAGCATGGTGGGATTTAGCCATTTAATTTAATCCCAATACAAAGAGCAGTGTGTAGCACGGAGTTCATTAATTCACAAGTAATACACCAATGTTTCAATAAACATACACACACACACTCACCATGTAGTTTTTATATGAGGCAGTATTGTTAGATATACAGTTACACCTGAAGTATCTATTTCATATAAACTTTTCCTCCAAAAGTGTTTCTATTACATCCGGATTTCATTGCTGTGTAAAGCAGAAGTCTGTGATTAAACACAAATTGAACAGCTATGCTTAAGTAATTTGAAACTGAAGCAAGAAAACTGAGAGCAAACATAAATACAGAGTGAAGGATTACATTCCACATAAATAAACCAAAACATAAAAGCCATTAAAACTTTTGAAGTCACTGCAACCAGGTCTGCTCAAGGCTGAATAATAATGCAGATAGGAGCAGCTGTATATTTCAAAAACATAAATCAAAAAGAACAAACCAAATTATGAAGGAACTGGGCAAAAAGGTAACAATAAAAATTAAATGTTACACTTACTTTGAGAGAGCAAAATCAGTAACATAGAAAAAATAATAAGGCCTGGCCTACCATAATCATGGATGAGCTGCGAAGCAGATAGTGCCTACTGCTGGTTAACATTAGAATCTCTGCTGATTTATTTCATTTAGTTTTAATTACTTATAGATTTCACAGCCAGATAATTTACTACTGAGTTGCAGATTTGTTAGGTAAATGCTGTGATTTTGAAATGGAAATGCTACTTGCTGTAAAAGTGCTAATCTACTCTGCTAACTACTGTTACTATATTTTGGGTTGTAGTCTCTGAGGCTTGGGGGTCTTTTCAGAAATTAATTTGTAAAATCTTAATGTGTCACTCTGCTGGTCTTGATAACATCTTGCTCCCAAGTCTCACATGAAAAAGGACACCCCTTTGTGTTCAGTGTGATTTATCTCGTTACAGCCTAACATACTTATAAGCAGGTATAATGTTAGAAACAATACTGCAAAAGATACAAGGTTGCAAACAGCACTAAAAGAGGTACAAGGGGACAGACAAACACTATAATAAAAGGTATAGGAATGCAAACAACGCTAAAAAGGTACAAGAGTACAGACTAGGGTTGCCACCTTTTCAAATGGCCAAAGTGGAACATTTTCAGGACAAACATCAGATTTTACAGACCCGACATACCCACGGTCAGTACAAAGGATATAACTTAACTTTTTTGCTTAAATAAAAGCTTATTCTTGTAGCATTTTAGTTGCTTATTCTGTTTCTTATAATATTTAGGTATTTTAGATACAGAATAACTATTTTATGCAACTATTACATAAAGTATAGGACTTAATTTTGTCCTAACATCTCAGGACATTTGCCATTTTTTTAATTTTTTGTCAGGACACAACTGCCCAAAGAGGGACTATCCCTCGCAAAGGGGGACAGGTGGTAACTCTAGTACAGACATCACTAAAAATGATATGTAGGTAAACACTAAAAAGGGTACATGGGTACAGACAGCACTAAAAAGAGATACAAGGGTACAGACAACACTAAAAAGGTACGTGGGAACAAACAACACTAAGAAAAGATATAAAGGTACATAAAGCACTACAAATAATTTATGTTTTCACATGTGGTAAAGGTGATGTCAAAAGAAATAAGGAAAAAGAATTCAACAGTGAGCAGTGATTGAACTTAAATAACAAATGGCAATTTGTACTAAATTAAAATGGCTGTTTGTAGCTGCGGTGGTGGTGCTGCGGTAGCATTGTCACCTCACAGTAAGACGTTGTCCGGTTCGATTCTCAGCTAGAGCGTTCTGCGTGGAGACATGTGTGAATGGGCCTACCTTCGTTGAAGGTTGTGCGTCAGGCCTGGCAAGCTGGTACGTAAAAATCAACTGCCAATCATTAGCGGACCGAAGTTCCACTGTGGCGACCCCTAACCGGAAAAAGCCAAAAGACACAAACGAACTAAATCAAAAAATATGAAAGAACAAGGTGTTTTAAGAGTCTAGAGTGGCTTATTGCATGCAGAAAGTATTGTGAATATCAGAATGCACTCAAACAAAATACTTGGACAGGGACAGAGAAGCAGTAACTAGAAAATACATGTGCCTAAGTGGCAGCTCAGTTTTTGAAAGATGGCTTTGGAGGGCAGTGCCAGAGGAACCCCTAAGAAACTTTGGGGTGACTGAGTGCAGACACGTGTAGTTATGCATATGTGCATGGTTGGGGGAGTGAATACTTGTGTCATTGCACATCTGTTACTACAACACACACCTTTCATGGCCAGATAGTAACCAGCAGCATCCCCATTAAGAAGAATAAACCTGCAACTGGTTCCTGCTAACTCTGGCAAGAAAAAGACATGGCAATGTAGGTCACATATCTGCTGCGTAAGTTAGTCAGGCAGAGAAAACAGTCATCTGGGCGGGGGGGGCATAAGTGTAGAAAGGAAGCAAATTACTTGTTTCAACATCATTGCATATCACCCAAAATCAATGCCTGAAACAGAAGTCTAACTGAGAAGAGGATCAGAAATAAGGTCTGTGACAGACTTAGGCAAGGTACAGCAGTAGGTGTGAACCAAGAATGAAGGAAACACAGAATGCAAACTAAAAGGAAAAAGAACTCTTGGAATTTTGATATCTACAAAATTAAGAAATTCTGCAATATGTCTTGACCTACTGCTTGTAAATTAGAACTGAAAGGCGCAAATAAAACTTTGACAGAAGCCATAACTAGACCCCTAAGTAGAATTTCAAAGATACATGGTGCAAACTGAAAGGGAGTATTCTGAGCAGAGCATAGGAAAGGAGAAATATGAATAAAGAAGAGTAGAAACTTTTTTTCGTCAAGAACTCCTGTAGATTTACCAAAAGGAAAAAAAATGGAATGTTTACCATTAATAACATAATTTGACAGATTCAGGTTCAGGTATGGTGCCAACAAAAATTAGAATGTTTTTAAAAGAAATCTATATAAACATATGAAAACATACAAGGGGTTAGTGACACACTTGCAAGTTAAAGTCTACGCCTGCCTAAATTAACTACAAAACCTGCTGCTAAGAGGAAGTGTATGAAACAAGACTGACAGTTAGTCAAATAATCTTAAACTCAGGAACACAGTACTGTTATGGGCTGCTGTGAAGCTGTTGCTAGACTTTCAAAATAGATTAAAGCGACAGGCAGAACTGAGAAAGGGATTCAGTTGTAAAAATGAAAGCTAGCAAAACAAAAAAAACTGCACCAGGAACAATGTAGGACTGGTAATATATGGGTCATAATGACCCAAACACTGCTGCAGACTGAAACATGATGAACACAGATATAGAGAGACACACACACACACACACACACACACACACACACACACACACACACACACACACCTATATTTTAATTTTGGAATAAAGCTGTTTTGTACCAACTAAAACAACAATATAAATGGAATTGAGTGGTTGTATGGTAACTCTCTCATAACATCCTCATGTAAATAACAAGTTGTGTTCATAAATAGGTGTGTGATGAACAAAGCAGCAAAGATCACAAACAGTACAGTGTTAACAAGGTGTGTGTGTGCTCACTTGAGCATGTGTATGTGTGCACATGTGCGGGTGCATGTATGTGTGTGATACTTCATCCATAACATCTTGATGGAAAACTGGGGTAGATGTAAAGTATTGTAGCCTATAACATCAAAACTCCTTTTTCATCTTATATAATTATAGTTCCTTGAGATAGAATGTCATTGTGTCTGGAGGACTATTAAGAAAACATGGAGCTGTAGACCCCCTGATTGTGTTTATCCGTCACATTAATGCACAGAGACCTTGGTTTTGTGCTAGAATACCACACACTGGGTAATGCATATAGAGCTATACTTGTATTTATTAAAAAGCAGGCCCAGTTTAGGACCTGTAAATGAAATTCGCATGGCAAATGGAAACATGATACACTCTCTACAGAGCTTTCTCCCATATGAGTGTGGAGAAAGACTTCCTCACATAGCCATTCAGGTTGGGAATATTTACTGACCCCCAGACTTGAAAGTCATTAAATTATAGAACAGATGGAAACAGAACAGCAGTGCCCAGAAAGAAAACTGAGGAATTTATGAAAATAATGTTATGCACTTTATAACTACTAAAGTTTCATCTTTTCATTTTATAAATTATCTTTTCTTGTCCAGATTCTCCCCACTAAACAGAACTGGAGACTAACTGCTGTTGAATGAATACAGCTATATCATAATGTACTGAGAGAAGGAATAAAGCAAATCTAAAATAAAACACTCCTAAAGGAAGACGGGAAAGAAAAAAGTGAGATACAAACTAGCATAATGATTATTACCTTTAATAAAATGTAATGGGATAAATAATCGCATTAGAAGAAAAATGGTACAAAGTCTTATTTAAAAGTAGTCTCTTATTGGCATTGTTGAAGAAACAATTTAACTAAATTGGAGTATACAAACTTACCAACTTTGTTTACATGTATGTTACAACTGACGCATATAGAAGTGGATGTATAAAAATGCAGACATTTCAGTTTTAACAGAAATGTGACTGGATGGAAACAGATGCATGCTATATTACAGAGAAGGACAAAATGTTAGCCCAGATACTTACTTTGGATCCATTACTTAACCCTCCCAAGTCAGTCTGCTAACATATTGGACTTATCTTATAAAAGTAAACAAGACACAGAGGAGGCAATTATTATAGTTTGACAAGGAATGACCATCTCAGCGGAGCAGCATTTTTCCTTTGAAAAAGTGGTTAATAATATGGCTGTCTACCTAACAGAGTCAGTGCTTGCAGGTACTTACATGGCTTAATATTTAAGAAAAGAGGTTATAATCTGTGTTTAGCTGTTAAAACATAGTGCATGTACTAAACTGTAATTTTACATGGATTACATTCTTACAGTGATAAAAAGGACACAGGAAAAAGTCAGGACTAGAAAAATTACATTATCAGGTTATGTTATAATCTACTGCACAAACTCTGCTTTGGTAGATTTTTTGCACTGATTCTGCTGGTGGCTGGGGTTCAAGTCATGTGTGTGAACCCTGAAGGACCTGACAGGAAGATGGGACCACATGACTGACGGCCTGCAATCCCATCAGGGGTGGTGAGTGTGAAACATAATCACTCTGGGACTGTTCGTAACAGTAGATTTATTTATTTGCTTGTTTGTCTATTTCATTTTTTTATCTATATTTACATTTGTTAATCAGGACAGAGTACTGATCCAAATAGACTGCTTTTAGACTCAGTCTGGGAGTACAAACTCAGTAAAAAGAAATAAAACAAAATCTTCCATTATACACTATTAACAGATTGAATAAGAAGGAAAACAACAAAAAACAAGCTGTATGGGATGTAGGTTCTTCTCATAGTTTAAAGGTGGTGACAAATATTGTTTTAGCTAGACAATATTCACAAATTAAGCAATATATATAAACACACGCACACACACACACACACACACACACACACACACACACACACACACACACACACACACACACACACACACAAACATACAAAGCTAAATTTGGACTGTAAATGGAATATCTAGGAAATATCTAAAGTATCTGTACTTTTCACAACTGCAGGGAATGAGGGCAGAACAAATACAACAAGCGCATATAAATTGGCTGGTTAGTGGGTAGGATAAATCAATAATGGTGCATGTGGAGTGGAGGGTTAGCATAATGATGGGCTTGAAGTGTTCTTAGAATATTGGAGGTGTTAGATGACCTAAGGTATTGGAGGTTCTCAACAGGCTTAGGGCCTAGTAATGGAATTACACAATGGAGGGAGTTAAGTGGTGGGATGTGGGGGTCAATGTAGTGGACTGTTGTTAAAACATTTTACAAATAGTTATATTCTGGTAATAGTTTAACCCTTTCCTAAAATGTTGTAGTTATTAATTTCTTGTTTTGTTAGAGGGAGGGATTCCCAGAGTTTGGGGACTGTGGTAGAGAAGCTTTGAGCTCTGTTAAATAGTTTATATTCTAGGATGAGAAGATATGAAATGTTGTGGTTTTCAAAGTGCGGGTATCACTTGTATATGAATTTGTAAAGGTAAAAAGCTAGTAATAGATTTGCTTGTTGTTTAGCTGGGAACTATTTAGTTTTTTAAGACACAACAGTGGAGTTCATGTTTCAATAAAATGGGTTAGGAATTTGCAGATTTTGTTTGCAGTGACCAATAGATAGTTAACATGTACTTGAAACGCTGCTGCAATGGGGGGGGGGGGCATACTGTAGTTGTGCCAAGGGTATTCCTTTGCCTATCATGGCTCTGCCTTCTAGGGAGAATAAAATAAATATTTTCCAGGCCCAGAAGAGACATTTGTTCATTTTATGGATTTTTTGGCATAGCAATGTGATCTTGTAAGTTTAGACTTTTGATCTAGTCAGAAAATATTTTTGGGGTGCTTTTTTCAGTTCTGCATTAGTTGATGTTGAGAAAACCAAGAGCATAGCTTACTTAAGTCTGCATCTAATAGCTTTTTAATCATGTCTGCAGTGGCGTCTGACCTACAGATAACTATATATTATACATATACAAGTAACAGGAGGTGAGGTCAGAGCAAAGTTTATTGGTAAATGCTGAGAATAATGGGGATGGGGGTTAGAACTGTTCCTTCAGGTAATCCTTTAGTGATGGATTTCAAGTTGTACAGGGGGGAGCTTATCTTGACTTGTAGTTTTCTGTTGATTAGGAAGTGTTTGAACCAACCTGTGGCTATTTTGCTTATGCCTAAGCTTATAGGTCGTGCGTAAGTTATGGTATAATAAATCACAGGGCTTAGTATGGTTAGTTAAGATGTCTCCTGTTAGTTCACTTTTATCCATGTTTAGGAGTATGTCATCTATCAGATTTCCAGAGTGTTGTCATTGCACTTTTTCCTGTCCAGAATCTATACTTGTGTATGACAGGTTTGTATTGGTCAAAGTGAAAAGATAGTTAAAGATGAGTTTTTCAAGGCTCGTATCCAATGGAGATAGAAATTAAATAGATCTAAAGTTTGATGCTGCTTCTGGGTTAAGAACATTTGGGAAGGGTTAGGTTGAAGCAGCTTTCTGCACCACAGATGTAATATCTTGGGTAATAGCTATGTTAAAGATAGGTTGAGAGTACTTAGAAGATATTCTTTGCATAAAGCAATAAACCAGACATGAAGGTTAAGGTGATAAATGGATGTCTTTATTTATTTATTTATTTGTTTGTTTGTTAACATGAAAAGAGTAAAATAATTAGGCACAAGTGCTTCTTTTCAGAAGTGGCCTGGGAGTACTGTCTGAGTAAAATACAAAGCAGGTAAATGAAGACTGTGGGAGTCAAACCCAGGACTGGCTTCTCTTGAAAACAGCAGAAAGGAGCAGGGGTTCTCTGACAGAAAAGGAACAGACATGTTCACAAAGCCTTTTGATAAGCCACATAACTCCACAAATCCATTTTCCAGTAACTCACTTAATCATTTATAGGGTTATGCTGGAACCTACCCTGACAGCCAATGGGTGAAATGCACTGAACTCGTTCTGGACAGGGTGGCTTCTATGACAGAATGCATGCAATCTCACTCATTCACTCACTTGCTTACTCAGACATGACAAGCTTATCTACAGACAATGTGGAGAACACCAATTCACCTATTGTGTGCCTTTGGGATGTGTGAGGAAACCCACATGGAGTCAAGGAAGGCATGAAGACTCTACACAGAAGGCATTCCAGCCTTGAATTGAACTTGGGAACCTCTTTCTGTGAGATGGCAATGCCACTCATTGCACCAGTATACCACCACTGTACCACCATACCACAAATGTACCTCTATACCACCAATGTACAACTATGCCACCAATGTATCACTATACCACCAATGCATAAATTCAACTCTTTAAAACATGGATATCAGGACAGAATAATTCAAACAATGCTTAAAACTTCTTTAGGAGAGACTGCTGAGGGACAAATGGTGATATTTAATTTGTTAACTAGCTATGGCCAGCAAAGGACTATAGTCAAATATATCTGGTTGTTTTATATTAAATGAAAATTATTCTGGAATTCCTTGCTGTCCTTGGATCCTTCTGTATTTTCTGTTTGGTATATATCTGGAGTAATATTCATACCAGAGTTTGACATAGCTATTCTCAAAGATACTGTGCAAATGACAAAGGATAGGCTATAGCATACATGTAGGAACCAAGATATGGAAGAATATAGGGGACACCTGGAAAACTGAAAAGAATAAAAATAAACTAATAAATGTAAGGGCTGGCTGACTCTTTGACACAAAGAGAGGAGGCCCTGAGTGTGAGTCAGATGACCTGGGTTCAAGTTCTGGCTTTGGTCACTGAAGGAGTGAGCCAGAGGGAATGTGAGAATTAGCAGCTTTACACTGGCTCATCCATCCTTGGGATAGAGAGTTTCCACTCTGACTATGGATCCTACTGGAGACTGGGGACTCTAGCACAATAAACACATTACAGTGCTACGACATACATATTATCTTCAGGAAATAACTATAGCACTTAAATAATAATCTCTTCATGTGTAAACAATTATTTGTAGCAACAAAAATGAAAAAAAAAAAAAGAATCACTGGACATCACCCTGTGACCCCTTTCCTTTAAATCAATGATATTGTATCATATAGCAATATTTCTTCTTAACTTCCTCCATGAGGATATTTATTCATAAAATTACAGACTAGCTCATATGTTAAATTGTGTATAACAATTACTTTGTAAACCTAAAACTACCAGAAGAAATGGATGCATCTTACTAAGGTTTAATATAAGTCTCTATCCCATCTCGCCCATTTATGCTCTAATGGCTTAATCCTGTTCAGTGTCTGTATGTATTCCAAACATTTGTGAAATTCCTTTTCTCCTTCTGTCAAATGTCCTTCACAGTAATGCTCACTTTTACCTGGTGTTTCCATTCAGCATGCTGGCATATTGCAGGTCGATAATACAAAGTTGTAAACCTTTCCCTACCTCTTATTTCTCTACTCTCATAAATATATTACTTTGTGGATATTCCTCGAACCGTCTTCTTTCCTGTATTTGTATAAATTATTCATAACCTCATTTCTCACTCATACTTTAAAGGTATGAAGACTTTACATACCTCTCCCACCGTGTGATTTATTCGCAGGCTGATATCTGCCATTCTTACAACATTCGGTCATTTTATATTGCTAGTAAATAATGCCCTTGCTACCATCAACTAATTCACATAGCCTGCCCATCAAAAATCTAACGGGTCAGCCAGGTAGTATCCAGCCAAATACAATAAAAATGTGAAACAACAACGACATCAAGTATCATTCATTTTTAGTTCTAACGTGTCTCTAATTCACATAATCACAACTGGTATCCAAATATCCAATTCTAGTACTAGATCCCTCAGTCTCTCCTCTCAGATTTTCATCCATGTAGTGCTTTCCTTCTTCCCCTCTCAAGACCATGCAAACCTAATTATAGGCCATCTTTTTATATCTACCAAAATAATAATTTTTACCCATACTTTGGGAAATTACACTTGCTATTGTTGAACTAATCAGTTTCAGTTTCCTGTATTTTCTTGCCCTACAGTACTGCTCTCATTAAACACATCCATTTCTTTTCTATTGCATCATCTGCAACTTATAGGTTTATAGATTCATAGGTAAGTACTAGGATAGCTGCCCTTGGGTCTATATTATAACATCGAAGTTCGTAAACATCGAATGTTATAATATCGAACCCTAAACACCGAAATCTGCAAACATCAAACAGTCAGAATAGCGATTTTTTTCCCAGGGAAAAAAAATCACTATTCCGAGAAACATGCACACAACACAAACACACACAGACTTAAAATCCTACACCTAAACCTAAACTAAACTTTACATACACTACTAGCTATCCACTTACCTTAACCCAACCCTAACCTTAAGGTCCGCCACTATTGCACACTCACCTCACCCGCGCCCTAACCCTAACTCACCCAACCCGCCCCCTAACCCTAACCTACACACAACCGCACACTTACCTGACCCGCGCCGTAACCCTAACTCACCTAACCCGCCCCCTAACCGTAACCTACACACAATCGCACACTTAACTGACCTGTGCCCTAACGTCCACACAACCGCAAACGTACCTGACCCACTCCTTAACCCTAACTCGCCCCCTAACCTACACACAATCGCACACTTACCTGAACCTGACCCGTAACGTTTCAACATATCGAATGCTGAAAACAGCAAAGCCACAGCAATGGCCCACCAAATTCTTTCCCTGGGAGAGAATTCGGTGTGCTGCACCTTCACTGTTTTCAGCGTTCGACATTACTGGTTCGATATTATAACATTCGAACATTATAAAATTCGATGTTATAATATAGACCCGCTGCCATTGCAGACCATTTTAAGCCTTTTTAATTTTCCTTTTGGGGCTCATATTAACCTATTCTAAATGGTATTATTTTGGCCTTATCCAATCTGTGGTTGATAATTTTATATTACCCCAGTGAGAATTACTGTGATCATACCAGTGATAATTTGAGGGGACCCAGGCTTAAGATAAAGCATTCAGGAGCTACCTCCAATCAATTGTAGCACACAAGGCATTCCTTGGGTAAATGTTCTTTTCCTCATCCATAGACGCAAATTGTGCCTGAATATGGAAAGGGATGAGCTTTGTTTTATGTGGAGGGGAGTCTGCTCCAACATAGTGGTATCCTCTCAGAGATATATCTGCCCTCCAAACTGTTCTGATGATCAAGAGTTTATCTCTCTCTCTTCCTAAAAATAACATTACGTGTTCATCAATGTTCATATATTCTTAGATTTAACCATTACCCTCTTTAAGTATTCAAGGTGATGTGTATATAACACTACTATATTCATATTTTGGGCTAATATTAGGCTCCCGTGTGGTGCCTCTATCTATTGCATGGTAATAATACTTTGTAATGATTATCATAAGGAATACTTAGTTATTAGAACCTAACATGTTACACGTATTTCAATGTCACAGTAAACCGGCATCATACAATGCATATGTAGAAAGCATTAAATTAACAGACTCAAAAATGTATAACAATGTACTCTCAAATTGACAATTGTAACAATTGGAAGATACCAGTTTTGAACAGTTGTTAACACTATGCATAAAATCTCCATAATCTCATGCAGCTTTACTATATATTCATAAACCATACTGAGATGCTGGCAGGTTAAATGTATTTATTATTAATCAAAGGAGCTGCAACTGTTAATTGAATAAATGCACAAATAAATACAATTCAAATAAGATCCAATATTCTGTACTATTAAACTTCACAGTTACGTCAGTGGTGTAGTGTAAATAATTTAGAAATTATCCTCTGCAGTTTCTAATTATAAACACCTGTTAAGTATACTAGTTTTCTCTAACGAAAAGCAGTCTATAGCAATATTTGTAATCACAGCAGTTAACAACTTTATGGTGTCCCCTTCAAAGTAATGCACTGTTTATTTATTTATTTATTTAAATTTGTTGACCGGGAGTGTCCAACTGGACGTGGGTCCATTTTCAGTGGAGGCCTGGGGAGAAAAGCTCCCAGTAAAATAAACAGACAGTAGTTACACTGGATTATATAGCGATTAACAATTTAACATAGAAATTACTTACATATTTACAGATGAACATAGTACATCAGTAGACAACTACATAACAGGCATTAACAAATGTAACAATGAGAAGTTCCTGCTGTATAATAAGTACTAGGCTTATGGGCATCTGCGCTTGCTATCATCAAGGTAGTTAGTGGAGGTGAAAGAAAGGTAGTAGTTGGATGGGGTGGATGATATTAGAGTGGGAGTTGCAAGGGCATAGCCAGCATGTTTTTAGGTGTGCTTTTAATAAAGTTTTGAAGTTGGTGCATGATGGTATGGAGGTAATTGTGGGTGGGAGTGAGTTCCATAATTTGGCTATGGCGCAAGAGAATAGTGCTTCACCAGCAGAGTTATTGGCTTTAGTGATCTGCGAGTGATTTTTGTTGCTGGATCTTAGTGGTCTGGTGGTGCGATAGGGTTGGAGTAGATTCTGGAGGGATGGGACATTTAGTGGATGGTTTACTAGTTTGTGGGCGAGTGAGAGTTGATACCACTGAAGGAGGTGAGGGAATTCAAGCCAGCCCAGTTCAGCAAGTGAGAGACAGTGGTGACTACGGTAGGCTGCCCCTGTGGCGAATTTGGCGATTTTGTTGTAGCAGGTCTCTAGCTTGTTTAGATCACATTGCCTTAGGTTGGTATATACTGGAGAGGCATAAAGTAGGGTGGAGATAAGGTGGGAATTTGCTATTGAAATCTTTGCTGCTTTGGTGAAAAATTGTTTATTTTTGTATAATGCTCCTAGTTTTTTGTGGACTTTTTTTATGGTCATGGATATGTGAATGTCAAATTTTAGTTTATTGTCTATTTCCACTCCTAGCAATTTGGTGTGTTCAGTTGGGTATATAGTGGTGTTGTCTTTCGCTGTGATGTTAAAGTGAGAGTTGTTTTGAGTATGTTTGGTGGGTTGGAAGATGAGTAGTTTAGTTTTGTTTGGGTTGAGTATTAATTGGGCATCGGATAACCATGTTTCAACAGAGGAAAAGGCTTCCTGTGTGACTTTTTGCAGTTTGGGTAGGGACTGGGCTGAGCAGATGATGGTTGAGTCATCTGCGTATTGGATGAGTGTGCCATGTTTGGTGGCAGAGGCTAGATTATTGGTGTAAACAGAGAAAAGTAGGGGTCCAAGGATGGATCCTTGGGGAACCCCTATGGAGACAGGTAGTTGGGGAGATATGTCATTCTGCCATACAACGGATTGTTGGCGGTCAGACAGGTAACTCTGAAACCAGTTGGTGACTGATTGTGAGAAGGATAGGTTATTGAGTACAGAGATAAGTTGTTTGTGTGGGACCATGTCAAATGCTTTAGATAGGTCTAGGAAAGTAGGAGAGGAGAGAGAGACATTGTTTTTATGCTGAAGGATAGTGTTAGTAAAGGAGAGTAAGGCAGTGGTGGTGCTACGGTTTGGTCAGAAACCATGCTGAGTACTGGAAAGGAGGTAGTCTGAGACCTGAGAGTGTATGCATCTCTCTAGTATTTTGGAGAGTGGAGAGAGAATAGCTATGGGGCGGTAATTGGTTAGTTCTGCAGAGGGTCCGCCTTTGTAGAGGGGAATTATATGTGAGACTTTCCACAATGTGGGAACGTAACTTTCTGAGAGAGATCAGTTAATCAAGATGGATACTGGGTAGGCCAGAGCATCAGCTGCGATTTATAGGTATTCACTTGGGAGGTTGTCTGCTGCTAATTTGGTGGGTTTAAGTTTAGTTAAGAGTTTTTTTTATGTTGGAGGTAGGTACAGGAGAAAAAGAGAAGGCAGTGGGGAGATTACTAGTTGAAGGTGTGGGTTGGAGGAGGGGTTGTGTTGTTTAGCTAGTGATAGTATGGTTTGGGTGAAGTGTGTGTTGAATGAGGTAGCAATATTTTCTGAGGAGTGAGGGATGTCAGGAGGAGGGGTACTGACTTTACCTGGGTGGAGGATGGAGTTTATGGAGGACCAGAATTGTTTGGGGCTGTGTTGTGAGGAGTCTAGGGCAGACACTGTTCTTTTATAGCAGTTCAGTCTTCCTTTCCAATAGCTCTTTTTCTAACACTTTTATTACATTATCACTTAAGACATAGGCACATATACATTAACAGAAAAGAAAACAAATCATATTAACATTTTTTCATTTACAGGCATTACGTATTTTTTTTCTCTTTATAACAGCTGTCATTCAGTCTTATATTACATAAATTGCTCAATTTCTGCCTTCCCTTAAACCTCACTTTTCCAGAACATTGCTCTGCATGTATTGTTCCCACAATTTCCATTTATTTCTATGTAATTTTCTCCTTCCCTTTTCTAAAGATTCCGCTTCCAGTTCTTTTATCTCTTATAATCTTTAACACTTGATTTAGATTTTGATTTGCATTTTGTACTACTTGTTTTTTTGCAGCCAACAGAAATAAACTTAATAAGACTTTACCATATCTAGTCAATTCAGATCCTGCATCCCAGCTCACAACTTCCAGCCCCCATCTATAAGTAATATTCTCTGCTGAAAACTGATTATTTCTCCCAAAATTTTATTATGCTCCATAACAGCCGATTTTGGTGGAATGTAAATGCATGCCAAAGTAATCTCCTCCCTTACCAATAGCCCTTTACTACCACATATCTACCATTATTGTCTTTTTTCTCTTCTATCACTGTTGGAGACCCTCTAGGAATCAGTATTATTACTCCCCTTTTCCTTTGTCCTTTATATTCTGCTGAATATCCATCCTGAAATCCTTTTTTTGCTAAATTCATATGCTCATTTCTTTCCAAATGCTTCCCCTCCAGCAATGCTACTTGTACTCTACATTTTGTACTATAATTCAATACTCTTTCCTTTATGTCAATTCCTGTTAGGCCATTTACATTCCAAGATAATATGGTCAGAGTAGCCAGTATGATAAAAAGTTGTTGTTCCCATCTATTACACATGACTTTTTTAAATATATATTTCCAACTTTTGTCTTACATGTACATCAATAACAAACCAAAATGAAGCAATAAGCACCAACGCAGTAATTCCACTATTAGAAGAACCAGACCGTGGGAGGAATGATGAAGTGCAAAAGACTTTATTGTTCTTGCCTTATAAAAAACAACATTAAAACTTCGCTATTCAGTGAAAAACTTTCATTTGTACCAGAAAAAACAATTGAGATCAAGCGCTTTCGCTTGGTTCAAATACCAAGCTTTATCAAGATGAACTGTGAGCTGAATAGGGCTATTATTATAGGGCTCACCTACAACCATGTGACAACAGGTAATAATTAGGCTTTAAAGCTGTACATTCATTAGCTAACCTAGCTACACTCATTTGAACAATGTAACATTATTATATATTACATTAATGTTCACAAAGATGAAATATAGAGGGTGCAACAATAATATATTACAATATTTTAAAATATTAAAATGTTTAATTAATAATCTTATATCCTATGATGAAATTCATTTCACTGTGTGTCTTTCACCCTACTACTTGGTTATATACCACAGGTGTCTACTTCATCAAATGTATACATAATGAATATATAAAAAATATATAAATATTTTAATATATAAATAAATAAATAAATATTTCTAAAAAATGTTCTTAAAATGTTTTTAAAAATGTTCACTAAAATACTTGTTGAAAATCAATATAAATTATTGAAAATAAATATATTATATTATATTAATGTATGTAAACAAATGGCACACTTAAAAACAAGATTAAATAATTAACTATTTCTATACACAATACATCCACCTTTCATATATATTCACAATCTAGCCATTCTTAATTTGAGAACACTTTTTATATTAATATTATCATTCAGACCTGGGCTAGTAGCAGCATCTAATTTAAGCTGCCACAAGAGTTCCTTATATTCTAGACGTGTTTCCCAGTCAACCCCCTCTGCCATCCATTTGTACTTGCTCTAATACAATAAAATGTATATGCATTTCTGGGCATGCAGTAGAATGTTTGTAAAAAGCATTGGTTTCTTTTTTTCTAGAAAACTCATACAAATGCTCATAAATTCTCTTTCTTAGAGATCTCTCTCTTACCAACATAAAAACTAAAACATTTTGTACAGTAACCCAAGTATACTATTTCTTGTTTTTTTAACTCTTCATGTCCTGTTAAAACCGGCCAAAACTTGGAGAGTTGACAGTATTAAAAAATATGTTATTAGAAAGAGGTTATCCTGAAGGTTTGATAGACAAGATGAGTAAAGAAGTTTTGGATCACAGGGAGGACAAGTATCCCCCTTTATTAGGTTTGGGACAGACCCAGGAACCAAAACCCAGCCAAATACATAACACTGTTTTTTCTAACAATTACATACACACTTTTTCAAATAATTCTCAACAAATTGAAGAGGTAATCTCCAAGTTTTGGCCGGTTTTAACAGGACATGAAGAGTTAAAAAAACATATTCCAAGGTATCCTAGATTTACTAGATGTAGGGACACCAATATTAAAGAATTATTTGAGAAGTTTCAACCCCAAGGGAGAACTAACAATGGTAAGAATTTGAAAAAAGGCACTTACAAATATGGAATGTGCAAGCAGGGCACATCTATTTCAAACAGAGGCTCTTTATATATTCCTTCAAGGAATTTTCATTTCCAAGCCAACATTTATACGAATTGTGCAACACAAGGAATAGTATACTTCAGTTACTGTACAAAATGTTTTCGTTTTTATGTTGGTAAAACAGAGAGATCTCTAAGAAAGAGAATTTATGAGCATTTGTATGAGGTTTCTAGAAAAAAAGAAACCGATGCTTTTTACAAACATTCTAGCGCATGCCCAGAAATGCATATACATTTTATTGTATTAGAGCAAGTACAAATGGATGGCAGAGGGGGTGACTGGGAAACATGTCTAGAATATAAGGAACTCTTGTGGCAGCTTAAATTAGATGCTGCTACTTGCCCAGGTCTGAATGATAATATTAATATAAAAAGTGTTCTCAAATTAAGAATGGTTAGATTGTGAGTATATATGAAAGGTGGATGTATTGTGTATAGAAATAGTTAATTATTTAATCTTGTTTTTAAGTACGCCATTTGTTTACATACATTAATATAATATAATATACTATTTATTTTCAATAATTTATATTGATTTTCAACAAGTATTTTAGTGAACATTTTTAAAAACATTTTTAAGAATATTTTTAGAAATATTTATTTATTTATTTATATATTAAAATATTGATATATTTTTTATATATTCATTATGTATACATTTGATGAAGTAGACACCTGTGGTATATAACCAAGTAGTAGGGTGAAAGACACACAGTGAAATGAATTTCATTATAGGATATAAGATTATTAATTAAACATTTTAATATTTTAAAATATTGTAATATATTGTTGCACCCTCTATATTTCATCTTTGTGAACATTAATGTAATATATAATAATGTTACATTGTTCAAATGAGTGTAGCCAGGTTAGCTAATGAATGTACAGCTTTAAAGCCTAATTATTACCTGTTGTCACATGGTTGTAGGTGAGCCCTATAATAATAGCCCTATTCAGCTCACAGTTCATCTTTATAAAGCTTGGTATTTGAACCAAGTGAAAGTGCTTGATCTCAATTGTTTTTTCTGGTACAAATGAAAGTTTTTCGCTGAATAGCGAAGTTTTAATGTTGTTTTTTATAAGGCAAGAACAATAAAGTCTTTTGCACTTCATCGTTCCTCCCACGGTCTGGTTCTTCTTACATGTACATGCTAAAGTTTGGAAGACAGATCTTTTATACAGCTGTTTCTTCTCATCTCAATTTGAACCTATGTCACATTTTGTTTTAACAGAAGCCCTCAAATAAAAAACTAAATACATTTAAGAACACCCTCATCACCTATTAACTTAGAACAAGTACGCAAAACCACACACATTTTCAACAAATGAAGTTTAAACCTCCAGATAGGAACAATCACCACAAATCAATAGCACACCCACAGGCATTACCTAATCTAAAATTAAGGTTACCGACATGCTAAAGCACATGTTGTAGCCTGTGTTCCCACTTACACTGGCTGTTGTGTGTTCTTTTATTATCTCTGCCCCCTCCCAGATGTGAAAAACAGCTTGTATGCTTTCAGAAAACATTAACTTTTATCCCTAAGAAAAAGTGCATTGGCTACTTTTAAGTAAAAGTAAATTGTACACTGTTCTATTAAATGCATTAAAGTATTAAGGCTGTTAGGGAGGCTACTATCTCTTATTCACTTCCCATAATTTTAAATTTTATTTTTTCACTGAACTACCTGCCATCATACCTTTTAATTTTAAAACGCTTCCAACAATTTTCATTTCAGAAATGGCACAGTGGTGCAGCGGTTAACGTTGTCACCTCACAGCAAGAGGACCTCTAGTTTGATTGTCAGCTGGGGTGCCTTCTGTGCAGAGTCTGTATGTCCTCCCTGTATTTGCATGGGTTCCCTCTGGATACTCCAGTTTCCTCCCACATTCCAAAGACATGCATCTGAAATGTTTCTCCCCCGGCCTCTGCTGAAAATAGGTTCTGTCCTAGTTGGACTTCCCCGGTCAACAAATGTTAAATATATAAATAAATAAAATTATTTCAAATGTCATTCACTATAACACTTCATTTAATACAATTAGAAATGTATACTCAGTCACAAATTTCATTATAAAGATGCTTCTGCTCATAAATAAAACGTCACTTGGCTAACTGGAATCTTTCACTCAATCTTTGTCCATGTGACTTGCCCCAAGTGAGTCTTTCTACTCCATCCAACTGTTGTTGCTCCTCCCCCTCCTTCTCCATGGAGCTGGAAGAGACATCTAAAATTACACTTCCTATATATTCAGGATCAATTATGTCTCTGTAAGATTGCAAAGTTGACTACTTTAATGGAGGCTTTATTTTATCAGTGTATATAAATGTCAAGACACTCGCCAGCAAATAAACCTTCAAAACATGTTTGAAAGACAACTTATACTTTAATGTATACCTTACATTCTCTAACAAGATCCACAAATTGCAAACTGCTGAAAAGCTGCATCAAAAATCTTAATCTATATGTACCACTCCACCTACTGCTGTAAATGTTCTTCCTGGTTACTAAAATGACCACAGTACTTCTTTCTTATCATATAATTGTTGTACGGTCACCCTGGGTTTACCATACAGCCCTTCTGGTACAGTTAGTGGGAAACTATCCATTTTCTAAATCCCCAGTGACAGTTTCATAAATACCACCAATAACTCATTCTGTTTTTTTTTTTCAAAACACTTTAAAACTGAACTCTCTTTTTCTTCCTGTCTCTGGTGACTCAAATTCTTTCTATAAGATTTGTCTTTCATTGTAGCCAGCTTTAATTGCATATATTCCATTTGACCTCACAAATTATCTATATTATTTCATAATTCAATTATATGCTTTTGATAGGCCTTATTACAAGTTGTTGATAATGTAAAAACTCTGTCATCAGCTCATTTGATTAAATTCTCATTTGACTTAATCCTAAATGGTAGAACCCATTGAAAACTCATTTGAAAAAAAACTCATTTATCTATTTATTTATTCAGTTTGGTAACAGGGGTAGAGTACTGATCCAGATGGACCTATTTCAGTCTCAGACCAGTCAAATATAAATGGAACTAGATAAGCGAGTTAACAAGAAATATTATGAATACAAATGAAATGTTGCATAAAGATAGCAATTAATCAATAACAGCAATAATAAAAAGTATAGTGTATCCTCCCAGCGGTCGAGTGGCATTCGAAAGACATGCGTGAATGGGCGTGCCTTTGTTGAAGGTTGGGCGTTGGGCTGGCAACTCGGCACCATAAAAATCTACTGCCAATCATTGGCGGACCAGAGTTCTGCTGTGGCAACCCCTAACCGGGAAAAGCCGAAAAGACAAACAAAGAGTATAGGGGACAGTAGGAAGGGATGGTTAGAGTAAGGGCGGAAGACGAAAAGAGTGAAACAGTGATAGGACAAAGCACAAAGTGCAAATAATAGCATAAGTAAGGTAAGGTAAGGGCACACAGAAATGAACTATTTATACGATATACACAATGTGGAATAGATGTCACATATTAGTGTAAGGAACTAGAGTGAGGAAGACAGGTGCCTGACTGTTGAAGGGGAGAGCAATGATTGGGTGATGTGTCCAGAAGGAAAGCATTTGCAAATTGATTCAGATTTAAGACAATCTTTAAGCTGAGAACAGAATGAGGAGTATGAGGTGGGGTCTTTAAGATTAATATGGGGGGATTTCAAGAGTATGGGGGCTAGGGTGGAGAAGGCATGGTTAGTGCAATGGCATGTGGTTCTGGGACATTGAAGAAGTGGACCAGACTGGTTAAGACGTCTTAGATTGCAACTGGATGGTTGTCTGAAGAGATTGGAGGCCAGGGAAGGACAAGAGTGTGTTTTGAGGAGCTTGTAGAGTTGGGATCCAAAAAGCAGGTTGGAACATTGTTGGACAGGTAGCCAATTAGCGTTATCAAGCATGACACAATGATGCTCATTTCTAGAGGAGATAGTAATGAAACAGCAGATAGTTGCTTATATGTTGATTGGTGGAGGAGTTTTTTCTTGGCTGTGGCTGTAACCAGTGGAAGTCCATATTCAAGCTTGGCTACTAGAATGCCTTTGCTTGTGGCATTCTTGGTAGATCTGGAGAGAAAGGGGGAAGTCTCATAGGGCCAAGATAGGGAGGGAATTTATTTTCTTCTGTATTTGTTCTAGGTGAAGGTGAAAGTTCAGTGCAGCATCAGGCCATGTACCAAGGTATTTGAAAGAAATGACTAGATCAATCAGGTTGTCAAGATGGGCATAAATAAGAAGAGATTGTGAGTTATTCCTCCATTTAGGAGAGCTATGAAGCACCATTGTTTTAGTTTCAGAAGTCTTCAAAATTAACTTTTTGTTGTTAAGCCATTTGATAAGAGAAAGGAAGTCAGCTTGTAGTTGTTATATAACTGAGGAGGTCAGGTTTGAGTGAACTAAGACCATGTCATCAGCATAAAGTAAAAGAGAGAGGTGATGGAAGTCAAGTGGTAGTTTATCAATGAAAACGTTAAAAAGAAGGAGAGATAGAATGGAGCCCTGTGGGACTCTTTTAAGGAGAGGTATGAAAGCAGGCAGGGTGTTTTCATAGAAAAGTGTAGAAGTCTATAGAAACTATGTGATGGTGTAATTTCATATTATAGGAGTTATTAAGGGAGTAAATTTAGCAGAGTATGTGTGGATTGCAATAGTCATCCTAAGATCTGTAGATTTTTGTGTCTGCATTTAAGCACTGATTCACTGTATGTGGTGTTAATATATGTATAAATAAGGGGAGTATAGTTGGTAAAGCAACCCACATGGGGAGTCCGGTTGGGCTTTGCCCGCCTGCAAAAACATTTTAATGGTATATTTGCTGTGAAGAAGGTTTTCTATCAAATGAGTTTTTAGTTAAATAGATTTGATCACTTAGAATTTAATCAAATAAGCATTCCGTCAAATGACATAGACCCATATCCATCCAACAGTCCAGATATGTACTACAAGCAACACTTCAAATCTTTGAAGTATGTTGTCGTCTTCTTCATACTGAAATTCATTTTTTTTATTTTTTTTTATTATCCATGGAACACTGCTGCAACTGCCAGTGATCTCCTAGGCTACCATCTGTGCACATTTCTTCAATATAAAAAGATAGTGCATTCATTTTCCACCCATCGTCACAACAGCAAGACGTTCATTAGGCCAGTTACTACCAAAGCTCACACTAGTTTTCCTTCTTAATAATCAGAAATATAACTTTAATTTAACAGAGAACATAACACAATCAGGAGAGACATGCGAGCAAGACTTTCCCTGTTGTTCTGTCTTTGACAACAAAGTAAGGGGAGAGTGCAGACAGGACATCTGTAGGCGAAGGCCTGCGAGTGGTAACACACACATGTAATCACAGACAGGACATCTGTAGCGGAAGCCCTGTGAGTGGAAACACATGCACATAATCTTAATTCCTATTATTGCAAATGGCGTATAGGTTAAGAGTAGACAAAAGAGAAAAACCTCCATCTTTAGGGTTTTTACTGGGATATTCCTATCACCTGTATGTCTAGCTGTACAGATGGGGTAGCACTAGGACATGACAAATAATGAATAGTATTGGGAAACTAAAGCACACATGAAAAATGGAAGCAGTAGAAATGTAAAAATCATCACTTAAAGAAGTTATAGAAAAATACAGATTATTGGATTTAAATGAAAAAAAAAATGTGCATATGGCAAAGCTATTGTGAAGAAAGGTGTAGATAAAAGATCATTAGTATACATGCCTGGATGACAAAAGCTTAGATAGGAATTAAGATAAACAACACACGGGACAAGAGGAAACCAACAAAAGCCTATATAATTGACTTATTTATGCAGCGCAGTACATTATGTCATTACCTTTGGTACATTGTTTAACAATCTTTGTTCTAATAAGGCTAATATGAGCATCAAATACCATCTTCAGTACTTGTAAGCCATGTTTATGTTTAAATTTTAAATGTTGCTTTCTCTCACTGGCCCACCTTATGGATAAAACACCTACAGTTATTAATCTGTTCACTTACCTAATTAAGAAATAAATAAATGTCTGCTACAACTAAAATATGGAATTTAATTTCCAGATTTGGACTGATATAAATAATGAAAACCAGTGTACAGTGTTTATATTAAACTGGCTTTAGCTGGAGAAGCAGTGTTGGTCACAGACGTTCCCCTCCACCACACCTAATTTCTGTGCATTCCTTGTACCCTTAATATAGTATTACAGTCCCTCCAATGGCAGTAGCTACGATTGTCCCCTTTCCTGTGATCTGGCTGTGAAAGACATTTACTTTCTGTGTTTCCTTGTACCCTTAATATAGTACTACAGTCCCCCAATGTCAGTAGCTATGATCACTCCATTTTGCTGTGATCTGGATGTGAAGGACACTTATTTTCTGTGCTTCCCATGTACCCTTAATACAGTAATACAGTCCCCCAATATCAGTAGCTAATTCTACCCACGTCCTGTGATCTGTATGTGAAGGAGCTGAGATTATTTGTCCTCTGTTTCATATGTGCAACGTGATAGTATCAGAGTGTATATGAGCTCTACTGAACATGCATGCTTGCACACACACTCGCATTCACACCCAGACACACACACACAATTATCTGCTTACCACAAATCTCCTTCCATGCTGTTGATACCCATAATGTGCTCATACATGTATTCACACTTCCAGCTGGAAGTGCTGTTGTACTCCTGCATGCAGTAAGCAATGGACATATATACAGCAGGTCTAACTCCATGTGCTATTTAAGCATTACTTGAGTAATGCTTTTCAACTCGGGTCTCCACTGAAAATGGGCTTGAGCTCAGGTGGACCAACCCAGTTAACAAATGTCAAATAAATAAATAATGTTAGAAATGCACAACAGACTTACACTGAAGTGGCTCATAGGTAACCATTTCCATTTGCAGAAAGTAGCACGCGAATTCTTCTGAAAAGAATGAAAAAAAAATGCTGCAGGAGGTGAGAAAAAAGCCTTCTGCTTACTGAAAGGGCAAAGTCTTCGGCTATGTCAGTAAACTTCCTACAGAAATCAGATTATAAAGGATTGTACATAAACGTACAAACTTTTTCCAAGGCAATAATTATAAATTTACCCATCAAAGAGACTTATTAGTGGTCAAATACTGCAGTAAGTAATAGGCAGTGAATTTTATATACAACTATTAAAAAAGAGATAGAGAACAATGTGTGCGATCAAGTTAATGGCAATATATACATCTCTTTACTATAAAATGGGCAACTAAATTCGAACTGAAATAAAGGAACAGAATGAAGTTTTGTGAATTAACAAATTATGTTAAAAGCTAATGAAGTAATTCTTGCATATTATTTATTCATTTTGCAACACCCAATTTATCTGACTAAGTATATCAAAGGAAACCAGTGGGCTTGTAACAGAGAATCAGTGCTAGATGAGATGCCAGTCCATCGCAAGTTGCTTGCATGCACACACACACAAACACACATACAAGCACATGCATACACATACATATGCGCACACACACACACACACACACACACACACACACACACACACACACACACACAAGCACATGCATACACATACATACACACACACACGCATACACACACACACATGCGCACACATACACACACACACAAGCACATGCATAGACATGCATACGCGCGCACACACACACAAGCACATGCATACACGCGCACACATACACACACAAGCACATGCATACACATACATATACACACACACACACAAGCACATGCATACACACACACAAGCGCACACACACACACACAAGCACATGCATACACATACATATACACACACACAAACACACACGCGCACACATACACACACACAAGCATACACATACATATGCGCACACACACACGCACATGCATACATACACACACACACGCACATGCATACATACGCCCACACACGCACATGCATACATACACACACACACACAAGCACACATACACACACACACACATACAAGCACATGCATACACACAGACAAGCACATGCATACACACACACACACACACACACACACACACATACATACACATACACAAGCACATGCATACACACACACACGCATGCACACACACTCTTTAGAGAATGTAAGGGAAGAGGATGAGACAAGCAATCACTTTGAGGCATCAATGTTGACCACTGCATCTCTTGGGTTAAAAAATAAAGGGGAAGGTAATGTGGCATTTGCACTGTGAAGCACACATGCACACAGGTATGAGTGTTCCTGCTGGGAACACCACTGTATTCTTGCAGCAGCGAGGAAAGGTTACATGTACAACAAATCTAACCTAGACCCTGTACTGTATAAGTTCACAACAGTTTCATCTGTGCTAATTCACAGTAGATAGTCAATTATCCAAACTAATTTGGGATCTAGGATAGTTCAGATAATCAAGCTGTTCGGATAATAAAACACATAATTGAACCAGATAAAAAACTTCTAAAATCCTGTTTTTTCTGTATGCAGGGAATATACTTTTCAACCATTTGCTGATTCCAATAGACAATAAAGAATATTTTTCACTCACGAGCAGGCTACAAGATCAAAAAATATGCACAAGTTAATACGTATAATGTTTACATATTCAGACTTTATGATTTTTTTCCTACCCAAAAACTTTGGAAGGCTGTGTTCGGATAATTGACGTTTCAGATAATCTACTCTCTACTATACTCTGTACTCTGTGCAAGTAGGCCTGGAGATCAGCATGAAGAAATTAGAAGTCATGCCACTCAAAATCCCAAACTCTTCACCAATCAAGGTGGATGCAGAGAATCTAGCCATGCCTGAGGAGTTCACCTGGATAGTACAGTTAGACATGATGGGGATATGCTGAACAGTATGTGGAGGTCATCTCAGTGCAGCACTGAGACATGCTGAACAATTCTTGGAGGTTATCTCAGCACAGCACTGAGACATGCTGAACAATACGTGGCGGTCATCTCAGTGCAGCACTGTGACATGCTGAACAATTTGTGGCGATCATCTTAGTGTAGCACTGAGACATGCTGAAAAATATGTGGAGGTTATCTCAGTGCAGCACTAAGACATGCTGAACAATACATGGAGGTCATCTTAGTGCAGAACTGAGACATGCTGAACAATATATGGAGGTCATCTCAGTGCAGCACTGAGACATGCTGAACAATACATGGAGGTCATCTCATTGCAGCACTGTGACATGCTGAACAATATGTGGAGTTCATCTCAGTGCAGCACTGAGACATGCTGCGGATTTACCAGAGTTGCTTTCTGTTCATAGGTTCATAGGTGTGTACTAGGCTAATGGCCCTGGAGCTTTTACAAACCTAGCCCATAGTATTACCCTGGCATCGTGCCACCCAACCTTAGTTACCAGTGCCTCTGTCAAGTAGAGCCACTGGAGTGATCCCTGGGGTGAATTTTATAGGCACATTCCTGTATAGATCAGAGTGCTGGTGAATGACAAAAGTGACAACACTAAAATGCCATCCATCCACACCAGTAGC